>NC_072856.1:41540000-41840000 GCF_028858705.1 Grus americana | reverse complement strand
AACTTAGGTTCTGTTGACGTATGAGAAGCAATATGACTATTCCTAAAGCTTCCTGCCTTTACTGTTTTTATGTCTAAATAATACTACATTCATCTTCACATAGTTAGGTGTATTTCTGTAGCTACAATAGTCTAAGAATAAAAGGAAAGCAGAATTTGTAGGAAGATGACACTGAACCTGAAAGCATGCTAACTTTTTCTCCCAACATTATCAGCTGTTGTAAACATAATGCATCATTGAGACTCTTACAATGGCCTTTTCCAGCTATCCAAGGCAAACTGCAAAATGTTTCAGTGACTCTTCTACTTCTTTTACACTTTGCCCACTTGTGGTGTTGTCTGATTTAAGCTTGAATTAATGCGGATTGCCTGAGGGCTTGTACACTATTAATTTTGCATGCATTTCTAAATCCCGTGAACTTCATGAGTTTATGCCACAGCTACGATGACAATTACTTCTCCGAAAGCCAAAAATTTCTCCTCAATCTGTCTTTTTTTTGTTTTGTTTTTTGGGATGTTTGGAACATCTAAGTGGCAAGAAAGATGAATACAAAAAGGCAAGTTATGCAGCGTGGCATCTTGTCCCTGAGGAAAGATTTCCTTCAGAACTGCTAGAACGCATGCTGTTATTGATGGTGCCCAACTCAACCTGTTATCTTGGCATCTAAGCCCTAATGGAACAGTTTGACCAACTAGTGAGCAGGCACAATGCCATCCAAGCATATGGGTATGAGTACACACAGCCAAGTGACCATGTAGGAGAATCAAATATGTTTGCTGAGGGCAGGAGTCCCAGTCTGAAACATCCAAACAGCTGTCTATCCTGAGGTTTACATGCCTGTGGTTAAGGGGATGTGACATAGCTAATCCAGATTTTGGCTAGATTAATTTTAAATCACAAAAATTAGCTTTCTTGGCACAAAAGGTTTTTTGGGCCCTAGCTGTATACCAACATCTTCAAAACAATATTCCAGGTGAATTCCTGCTGGACGTTTTGAATTAAACTATGTGGTGAAATATCCAATGCTTTTCCACTACTTTACCTGCATAGAGTGTTAAGGGAACACAGGACATTCTTTTGAGAGAGTTAAATAATTTCTTTTACATCTTCACATGTTACACCCAGAAAAGTATTTTAATACTGCAATTCCATATTACTAAAGGGAGTAATTTCTTTATCAGGGCTAAAGTAGTACGAAAATCACACTTAAAGCCCTATTTTCCCACCACGTTCTGAAGCATTAACTTTTTAAACTGGAAAAGCAACCTGTTCTACAAATTAGGCAAAGAAATAATTCCAGTGTACAAACTATTTAACAATCAATAAAATGATTTAACATAAATGCTACTGAAATGTACACTGTTACTGATTTGACCTTATGAAATGTTGTACGTTGGAGATTTCTTCGTATTTTAATACTGCTTTGCAATACTTGGTGATTATAGATGTACAAAGAGATTACTTTTATTGTTTATAGCAAAGAGCAATATCTTTGAAAGTGCATTATGTTTATTGTTGATAGCAAGCAGTAAAATGTTCAAAAGTGATTAAATAATTCAGCAGCCTGAATCCAATTTTCCAAAGTAAATCACCTATTAAGTGCGGATTCACAAGAAGTATTTTCTCTCACTAGAATCAGTAGGTTATATGGATCTAAATACAATATCTGAAGATCCGGGAGTTAAGCTGAAGCCTCACAGACAGCGAATGTAAATAGGGTCATATATTGTAAAGAGGGTTTTTTAGATATTTCATCCTAAACCTCAGACAAGTCTTGTGCCAAGGGGGAAACGATATACAGTCTTTATTATAGAAAAAAGTGAGTTTACATGCAACCTCTTTCAAGATTCTGCTTACCTGAAATTAAAGCAGTTACAAGTAGTGTTAGCAGTGTTCATGTTCCACTAGGAAACAGAGCCATAGAAACACAAAACAGTAGATGTAAGGCTGCTTGTTACAAACTCTTAGAACTTTAAAGCCTGAAAATTATCAATATGATTTAGAGGAATATTTTATATGCCTGGTTAAAAAGAAAATCTCAATGTGATTATTATACAGGGTTGAATTTTAATTATTACCGTGCAGTACAAAAAAACCCCCAACGTCAAACCCACATATTTTTCAGCACAGAGCTAGCCACCTTTACCACCAGAGCATTTTGAGGAACTGGTAGCATTCTAGTTTCTTACTGTGGTCTGTTAAATCATTTACATGTAAATGGAATTTTTCATTTTCTCACCATATGCCCTTTAAAAATACATATTCAGCAAAACACCTTTTTCTTTTCTCTGCAGCAAATACAACTAATTTCACTTCATGAAGTGAGCAAAATATCTCTATCTTTTCCTAGAAGCACAATTAAAATAACAAAACACAACCAAAGTTAAATTTTCTTCAAACTTTAGCCACAAAAAGTCACAGTAAATGCCTTATTCTGGATGTGTTTCTTCTAAATGAAAACATAACAGCATATGTTGAAATCACGAAACATAAGATCTGAAGTTTGGATTAATAACCAAAATTCCCCAAGACTGGACTGTGTAGCATCCAACTGTTCTGATCTCTGTTTAAGGGGTAAGACAGAGTGGTGCAGAACAGAAAGAAACCCTGCACAATTTAGATTGATAGCATTTATAGAAAATTCAGCTGCTTGTGATTCTTGGAGGAATTGTGATCATATTTTACTGTAGGCTAAAACTGTAAATTTCAGATTATGGTCAAAATTCAACATCAAAGGTGGTTCAGATATATGGCTACAGTAAAGATTCATCCCTTCTAAATGTGCTGCCATTGCAAGGGTAAGTAAAAAATCATCAGAATTTATGCACAAAGCTATATGAATAATTTTCTTGCTTCAGTCTCCAATTGCCACAACCCCTTATCATACAAAAATAAAAAGCTATTCCAGTTCAGATAAAAAAAAAATTCTCACTTCTCTCTTGGGAGAATCTTAACTCAGGCTATGAGCTATTCTGAGTTCAGGCAGTATCTGCTTCTCCAGTTGACACTATTGGACTACGTATAAATAACTGAACACGGAGAGCAAGGATTCCCATATCCTGACAGATTGAGTTGACTCCCAAGCTAAAAAAACCCCATTGCTTTCCTTGCTCGGTGTCTCAATGACTCTGAAACTGTTTCATACAAAACAAAATATCTCCAAAGCAAGGATTCTAAGAAGAAGTCCCTTTAAGCTTATATGCAGGCCACTCACCTGAGAGGAGGAGAAACTCACATGCAAATTCACTGGCTACCTGTTGCAAAATCATTTATTTGCAAAACGTTTTGGGGGTACTAAACCAGACCTTTTCAGAGCACATATAAAAATATTCTTATAAAGATCTTCTCAGTCCTTTCTTATCCATATTGCTTATCACATGCACAATTCTGCAAGAAAAGTGGGCATAAAATAACAATTGGTGTTATAAATTCCCTTATAAGCTCCTGCAAATGCACTGTGGAAGATTTCACTAGACACTGAATATCAGTATCAGTTACGTGGTAGGACTGAAGAGAAGTTAGATTTTTTTAATTGCTCTTTAGTTAGCAAGACTAGCAGTTTCTCTCATTAACTGATATAAAAATGAAAATAAGTACAGGAGAACAGCGAGTCCTAAACAGACATATTTAATGTTTTCACTAAAGATAACACTCGTTAGACTGTTCACAAAATCACATAAACACATGGATTTATATCTGTTCAGAACTTCTGCAGTCCTCTTTGTCTTGCATACACCTTCACCAATTATTCTTACACAATAAATAATGTATATATGGAGTCCTTCATGTTTTACACGACACTTCATAGGGTAAGAGCCAGTCATAAGACTGTGTAGCTCAAACTGTGAAACTAGCTTCCCCAGGGAGTCTCCAACCTCTTCCAAGGGAGGCATAAACAAGCACAGTGATAGTGGGGCATGGGGAGATTTTCTGTCTTTTTCTGTTTCAGTTGAGACTGGGCAAATATGAAACTATCTGTCCAAGTATTAAATTATTCTATACTGAGTATTAGAGATAATTGTTTTGTGTTTTGCTGAGTCCTAAGTGAAAATGAATCAGAAAGCAAAATAAATTAGCAGGCTGCTTCTGGTGCTTATGAAATCCTAAAATAAAAGAGAAAAGGCTCTGAAAAATTGGAAGGTGAGTTTTAGAAAGATATGAAGACAACACAAAGTGAACCTGCTTTCCACCAAACTCTGAAAAGCCAGGAGGAAGGGACAAAGATAAGCTAAATAATGGAAGAACCAAGGATGCGTCTGTAGTGGAGGGGATAGCTGCAACACAGAAAGTCTTGTGTGTTGTTGCCTTTAAGCACATGAGGAATTTTAGATTGAAGTTAGGGGACGGAAGGCCACGGAAAAGGAAGGAACCAACCAGCTTCTAGAAAAAAGAGACCAAGCACAGCTATCGTCTTCAAACTTTCTGCTGTTTTGACAGTGGACACTTAAGAATTTCATAAACCCTAGCAGAGAAGCTGGAAATTGAAGCTATTGTGGAACACAGCGAATGGTTCCTTAGAAGGCTTTCCTGCAGAGAAACAATCCCATTCTGCACCACCTTTCAATGCTACGCAAGGAACTATTTTTTACCTAGGCAGTTCTTTCTAGTATGTACTTTGACTACTTCTTTGAGTATACTTCTCTCAAACTCTTACCCTGCAATAAGAGGAATGTGCAAAACACTCAGCTAACAGCTAATGGAAGAGAGAGAATCCAGGAGATAGTCACTCCCCAAATGGGTTCCCTCCAGTGTGGATCAACGCAGTCTAATTTGCTGACCTTTTGGTTGCCCTCTACAAGTTATCTACTGAGCTTCCTTCTGAGATAAGAGGTGATTTTCATCTTTAGTATTTCAGTGAAAGAAAATTCCTCATCAACACATATATTGCTTTTTCAGTCATGTCTTTACTTAATATAATTATCCTAAGGATAATAGATGTATAGTACAAATTGAAAAAACAGTATGTAATAAGGAGAGAAATTCCAGAAGCAGACTTGGAAAGCACTTAAAATCCTGTATGACAAATGGGTACATAAGCACCATAGTAACCCAGTTCTGGGAATTAAAGGTATTACAAAGTTTATAACATGTTTCTGGAACATGGTGTCTGTTACAGTAGGATTCCCTCCCGTTTCTCCTTTATACATGAAAAAGATGGTAGAGATAGACACTTTATTATTCGTGTTTGAATTTGCCAACAGCAACACTCTAACTTTCAAAATTACAGACAAGTATATCAGTATTGTCCAGTGTATCTGCATTCCCTTCTCTGCTACATGTGTAAAGCTGCAACACAGTTCCACGGGACATGAAGGGCCCTAGAAATTGATATCTTTTTTTTTCATTAATTTCTAAATCTGCAACTTGACAACATTTAGTCAAGGGATGTTTCAACAGGACTAATTTGTATTGCAAACTTTTTAGTTTCGATCACGATCTATGTAAAAATGCAATGCCCCAATTTAAAAAAAAAGTTTTGTAAATCTATATAGAGATAATTGTTTTTAAAACTCTTAAAGATGACTTTCAAAGAGATCATTTTCATTGTCATGTACTACAAACACAAAACCTGAGGTGTAAACCCAACTGAATCCCACAAGGAATTTGTCAGAACAGCTAGCAAAGCTTTCCAGTATCATGCCTCAGAGCAAACCACAAGATGATCTTTCTCCCTCCACCCCCCCAATGGTACTATATTTAGTCACATGATAAATAACTTTTAAAAATGACAGATCCAGAATTTCTGGACTGCATAAACTAGTATTCTATGAAACCTCAAATTGCTGGAAGTAGTTTCCCACAAATACTGTGGGACCTGCAGGTGTGCAGACCCTGGAAAAACAAATCACACCTTACAATCTAGTCACAGTTATTTCCTTCTTCCCTTCCTTGTGTCAAGGTGGAAAGCCTTTGTAGAGGAAAAAGAGCAATCAGTTAAAGCTTTTCTTGGTAAGAAACCCAGAAAGCTATTTTCTACCGACATTCATCATCCATTCCTACCCCAACTTTGCCTTCAATTCAACAGAAACTAATTTCTCCTTTCCACCTTCAACTGTGCATACAATAGTGTGCCCTAACTCCCGTTCCCTGTTATTTCCTTGTTTTCTTCATTCCCTTGCCTGTTCTCTGCCAAGCCTGCCTCTCCTTTACAGAGTGTGCCATGCACGGCGTGAGTTCGCCACTGGGGCTGGAAGCGTTAGTCATTCCTCTTTGACTTAGCACTGGCTAGGGCAGCAGGCTGCACGGCACTGTGCTCCCAGCCAAATGGTAACCAGTGCCCCTCCGCATCCTCTCTGTGCTCCTTCCGGTGCCTGACTTGTACACTTTCCTTTTAAGCTGGACACCATCCAAAATTTTATATGGGCTTACCTCTCACTAAATTCCTTCTCCAGAATAGAATTCTCTAAGGTCATCAACTGCTTTTCACCAGTTAGAGAAGAAAGAAAAACATCACCTCCTGCACAAATGTTTGAACTGTAAGCTTCATCATGAATCCTTCTGCTCCTTCACTCCACATCAGCCCATCTTTGCTCACCTCTCCTTTTCTTTGCCCTCTTTCACGTTCCTACTATTCATCCCCTATGCAATTCTACAACCACTATAATACTGTAGCATAATATTAAAACACACGTAAGACTTGTTGCTAGCGTAGGCCTACTGACTATTGGGATCATTCTATTCTGCATCCCTGATTTGTCAGTCATCTTTGGGGATGGGTGGGGGTGCATTTCAGTCCTTGTCCAGTACATAGCTGTACTCATTCCCAAGATCACAGTAATCAGATGAAAAGATATTTTCAAGCATGCAAATTATAAAACCTGTACTGTCTTACACTATTTTTTATGTAGGAAATGGATCAGACTGTTCTGTCCTTCATCTAGTACCTCTGGCATCTTATGAATGCATAAGTATTCTCGTGATGGGAATGACCCATTCTGGCAAAGCAGCTCCACCTGCTCTTCAGTACATCACTTGAAGTCTGCAAGTCTAAATCTTGGGGCAGGAATAAGAGTTGCAAGTCCGCACAGGGAAGTTAGCCTTCTGACATGCAGCAACTGTGCCAGCTTTTAAATATTTGATTTTATGTTTTATTTTTTTATCCTTAAGACAGCAAAGACTTTGGTCTTTAGTGGCTAATTCTTACATGGGCTTTAGTTACTATAGCATTTGGACATCAAATCATTAGCAAGTATTCACCAAGATTATCAAAACATAAGAAGCCTGAGAGAAAAATAATAGTTGGCTGATAAATTGTCATTTCAGATGATGGCATTAGGTACACTACAGAAATTTAGGGAAAGACAGTGAAGCTATCAACTGCAAGTATAAAAAACCCCCTCATAATTAACAATATTCATCTATGACTGAAAATTTTGTTTCTGCTGTCACTCAATTACTGATAACGACAGAAATCTGAATCTCTAATATTTCATTAAGTTCTTTATCTGTATGAAATATTATAACATAACTCAATTTTTACGTGGCAAGAAGAAATTAAAAAAAAAAAACCACGGATAAATCAGCAGAGTCTCACACTAATAAAACAGGGTAGCTTTGAAAACCTTGCCTATTCGGACCATCAGATGATACTATTTAGGGTATATAATACTGAAAGGGCAATCTGATAATCACACTAGAAGCAATTTCAAACCATACTACTGCTGAAAAGTCAATTTAACTTTCCAGCTTTATAAGACTTTGTTATTGCTATTGTTAATTATTTCTCATTTAATGGGAAATTGGCAACAAGGTCCCCAACTGTCATTTTAAATCTGCAATAATATCATGTGAAGCTTTTCGTCTTTATTCCCAAGTCCTGGATTATCAGAGCTAAATGGCAGCTCCAGCATTACAAAAGCTCAGGGGCAGGTACTGTTACACAAATTGCCAATTCAATTAACAGTGTGTAAATGCTCCACTGGCAGGCTGAGGGAAGGACAGCCATTTTGGCAAGTGTCATTCCTAATTTATCAAACTGTCAAACCTTCCACTCAGGTGCCTGCGGTCACTGTCTGCCTCTTAATGCTAAGTTGTAAAGCTGCAGGAACCATTCTTGTAGCTTGACAAGGCACAATACTCAAAACTGATTTTAAAATCAAATGTACAGTTGTCTTAATTATTCTCAGTATAAATGATGTTTTAATTACAAAATCAGAGTGGGAATATTCAATCAAGATCCAAGATTACATGTATATACAAGGAGGCGGGCAGATCAAAGCCCAACGCCTAGCCTGTTTTCAGAGGTAGCTATTCAGTTTTTCTTAATCCAATACAGTTTGCGATTACCTCCCTCCCTCGGCTACTGTCCTTTATGGTCTTTAGTCTGACTCTGCTCTTGGTTCTTACCAAACCACTGTGTCTGTGTTAATGCCTTTCAGGGGAAAAGCCCTGTGGCAGGACTCTGCATCAACAGACCGGGCTCATCTCCACAGCCCTTGCTCTCCTTCCTCCCTCAGACATGCTCAGTCACTTCATTTAGGATTTTTTTTCTAAAGTCTTTTCAGAAATAAAAACAGGTTACGAGGCTCTTCTGTAGAAAAGCTAAATAACTTCACGTTTGAAGGTTTTCCCTCATCCTTTTTTCCTTGAGGTTTTTTCCTATGCCGATAGAAAGAGCATACAGAAACTATTGCATATGCAGATCAGAGCCCCTACAGTGAATACATGTACTGTGCAGTACACTGGTGCCTGCAGGATAGCGCTTGAACAGTACTCCCATTATGTACTTGGGGGGGGGGGGGGGGGGGAATGTTACATCAGTGCATCTGTAAATGTTTGCTTTGGGGTTGAATACTTGCCGAGTGTGAGCTGCGGAGTGTTTCACTTAAATCAAGTTTAAATTGATCCGACCATTTTAAAGCAACAAAAATGGAAGTAGAAAATAAAATACGGAAAATTGTCCTTTCAGTGTCTTGTGTGACTCCTGTTAGTAAAAATGAACAAAATTCATGGCACAATAACAGCAAAGAAAGCTCAGATTGGATAAAATGAATGTGTTCCATAATCCGTCTGTGGCCATCACAGGCCAGCAGGAGATGCTCCAGAGAAAGAGAAGAAATCCAAGATTGAGCAGTTATGTGGTAGATAACATCAACTACAGTTTTCTATTTACGATAATTAAGTTCTTAAGTGAAAACCTGTATGCATGTGCATCTTCCAAGGTGATCAATTGTTTTGATGTAGGTATTATCATGACAGCATTAGGAATCCAAATACTTTTACTTCTTATGTAAGACAGTTGTAGCCTGTGACAATACTATCACGTCACCACAAGTTCCTAAGGCTAATCATGCATTTTGTAAAGGATGTAACGTATCCATCCAGATACAATGCAATTCAGTTCTTCTATTGCATTTTAGAATGTGGATTAATTCTTTTTAGAATTAAGAAATAATTCTTACAATAGCTTCAACATACACGGTAAAAAGCACTCAATTTAGTATTTACAATATTGTTTTTTCATCCATATGATGATAAGTGTGAATGAAGAAAGTGCTCTGGAGCACAGGACTACCGGGAGTGAAACATTGCTATGTTGAAATAAGAAGGAATTTCATACTTTGGTACAAACCAACTATTTGAACTGAACTTGACTCTAAAGCTTTTAAGGATTGGCCCTAAATCAAGCCAAAATTGTTTATAAAGCTCTGCTAAATATCTAAGACTATGGACTTCATCTGATGCCCCATGAAATCACAGGGACCATCTTTAAATCCTATTGCAGTTGTATCCATGAAAAGCTACCTCTAACTGGTTCCAATGCATCTACACCAACAAAAAGCAGCAAACATTTGAGAGTCATGAGGTAGATTGCTTCCGTTATTTAAATCACTTTGCATAATTTCACAAGAGTACACAATTAGACCACGTTTTTAGAGTAAATTAGGGGACTAAAAATAGAGAACAGGATTCCAACAAAGTTTCAAACACACATGGATGCTTTGAAAAATCCTAACAGGCACTAACTTCTGGCACTCTCATGTGTGAAAGTAGCTGCACAGATCTGACTTTCCTCCATAGCCAGTTGTCACTAGCTAATACTATTATTGTTACACTATTTACCTTTCTGTTAGTGCTTTTGCGTAAATCTCTTTCGGCATAACACTTCATTCAGTCTGATAGCATGCATACTTCTTTTGAACTTGAAAGTGTGAGAAAGAAGAGGCAGGAAAAATCAAATATCTTAAATCAGCAAAATAAACCAGCTGCTCCTAGGGCTATACATTGGCAACTTTATTACCTCTATAGATTTTGAATAAGAGTTCAGGAAATTACATGTGATAGTTGAAAGGGAAAGGATGCAGTACTAGACGAGAAGCATCAAGTGTGACCCAAAGAAATACTCAAGTAAATAAAATAATATTAGATCACAGATTATAGAGATACCAAACTCCAGACAGAAATCTATGATAGCTATTTCAGTTGGCAAGAACTGAAAAATACCTGAATGCAGAAGGCCGCCTTATTAGAAGGAGAAAAAAAAAAGTTGAACTGTTTTAAAAAAACTGTAACATTTTTCTGGTCCTCTGTAAATTCTAACCCTGTAGGCCAAAATAAACAGCCTATGAAGCATAAGTAATTCCAAGCAGTTAATTAAAACTAAAACTAAGGGAAAAAAACCTTGTTAATAAATAGTTTTATATCTATGAGATTATTCCAACTGAATTTTACTTTCAGAACATCAATTTAGCCAGTGCTGTGATTCAATAAACCAGTGTGCTAGGGCATTAGCTTGAACTGCGCAAGAAGTTGATTATCAATCCATATTATAACCAGGGGATTGAAATGATAGATTGTTTCTGGATCTGAGTTTCTTCAGTCAAGAATATTTTGCAGAAGATGAGAATGAGTACTTTGACTTCGGAGATAAATCCGATAGAGATAATAA
Organism: Grus americana; assembly: GCF_028858705.1. Classification (NCBI taxonomy): domain Eukaryota; kingdom Metazoa; phylum Chordata; class Aves; order Gruiformes; family Gruidae; genus Grus; species Grus americana. Next base: position 41,829,112 of record NC_072856.1, on the reverse strand, counting down.
TTCATACGTATTTAATCTGATCTCTGCACATTACAAGACTTTACTGCTGCCTCAAGACCAGTCTTTGTAAGAAAACAATTCACTGTACTGAAAAGCATCTCGGCCACTGTGGAATGATATGAACTTCCAGAAAGAGAAATGCCAGCGAATGGTGTGGAAACTGTGGGCATTGTGCGACTCCAAATGTAATATAATGCCACTTTGGAAACAGCAGTTGTTAGCCAAGGACCACATTGTTTCTCTTGCCAACTAGCGCCAAACGATCCTGACCCAGACAGCATATTTATCTGGCAGTTCAATACTGATTAGTTGCGCAAGGTAGTTTCTGAGCTTTGGGAGCAGTCTAACTGAGGACTGTCAAGGAGCTCACTGGACGCTCATGTCCAGAAGCAAGTTGAAAGTCCAATGTAGACATACTCCCTACCTCTTTCCCTAGAGTCTGTGCAGGTGCACAAAGGAAAAGCAGTTCAAAGAAACCTGGTGGGAGCTCCCTAGAGACACCTGTGGAAGTTCAAATAACTGTTCAAACAATAGAACTTTGGCCTGGTAGTAGCTTCAGAGTGGTAGTTGCTACAAAGTATGCTAAGATAAGGTAAGAGCATGCTCGCAACCCGTGTGTGTGTGAACAATAAACTTAACTAGACATTTCAATGCACATTTTCTTTAAAGACTGCTGGTCCTCCTGGTATACCCTCAGGAAGTACTTAACATGAATACCTCAAAGCAGTGTCTAAGAAACTGAACTTGACGCATGCAGGTGCTCTGAAAATATGCCTTGTGTTTGTGGCAACTTTGGGACTAGCATAGTAGAACAGAACATCCACCTCGGTATCCTGGATCCCTTCCTTAGGCAACTCAAGATCATTCAGACATAAAATTTCCAGAGCAGGGATAGGTGAGTAATCCTCCAGACACAGCACTCCGCATTATCCTAGATTCTAAAAGCTAGAGATTGGCTTAGGCTTTAAATCACCTGCGTTAAAATTCCTGCCCGGCAGTTTTGGAAATAATTATGATATTTATGTACTGGTTCTTAGTAATAAGGCTTTTAGCATGGGAAACTTTTAACACATTTTGTGATAGAAGTGCAAAAAAAAAATATCCATGGCTGTGTTACTTAGCATGCTTGTTGAATGCTTGAACTAAATGAAACTCTTGTTGAATGTGTTTCTCAATCTTTCCTGTGGAGCAATCGGAGAGCTAAGCACACAATACGTTTGGAAAAAATACTGGGAAAACAAAAGCACTAGACAATAAGATCCAGTGCTCCTCAGTGCTGTCATCTTCTCTTCTCCTACACATATACAGCTGTCATCACTTTAAAGCTGCTGAAAAAGGTGGCCTCCCCATCCTGCCCATGTCTGGGCTCTGCTTCTACCTCCTACCTTGTGCCACCACCAGCATGGGCATATCTGTGCGGTGAGCCATGCTGGGAACTAAGGGGGCAGGAATTATGTCTCCGGGTTCATCTTCAGCTGAACTGGTTAGTTGATTTGCTACCCATGCCACGACACACGCTGGCACAACAAAGGTGGCAGAAATGTGTAACCAGGAACAAAGTGGAGAATGAGATCACCCTCTCTCACTGCAGCTGCAGTCAGTGGGATTTGGGTCTTTAGCTAAGAGCTCCAAGTCCGGGAGCTGTCTGGAGATCTCAGAAGTCCTCCCATCAGAAATAAGATGGTAGTAAATATTTCAGTATTTTTCAGTGGCAGGCAAAAATAGAACACCTTGGAATGGTTTTCATTATGTTTAGCTCCACATTTCAGAGACATGTGAAGAGCCTACTGAATCACATCCAGAGTCAATCTCTCTCCAAGTTATATGACTTTTACTAGAATAAGATTCCATATTCCTGCTGCTTAAACTTTATAACCAAATCCCCTGATTTGTCATATTTAGATGAGTGAAAGACTTTTCCAGTCTCACCACTACCTTCGCTGCTTTTTCAGATCCTATATATCCTATATCCATGTACAGCTCTATTTCTGGTTTCCTGAGACAGTTATAGGAGGAGGACCTATAACACCCTACCATGATTTCTAAAATATGCAGAACTGTGTGAAATCTGTGTGATGTCTACAGGCATCTGACTTATTCTCAGGTGGAGTAGGGAAGCTATGGGTTTCAGTCCATCCATTTCTGCAGAGGTTTGTGCTCAGAGTAGTTTGTAGGATTCACTCTCTCAGTGTCCACGAAACTGTCCTCTACTCATTTCCAAATCTCATGTATTTGGAAAACAGAAGTTTGGCCAAGGACTAGGATCAGCCTGGTCCCCGACTTACTCTTTTTGTTCAAATGTATGCTCATTTTACAAATGAGGCTGTGGTTATTTCTCTGCCAAAACAAGAATAGCAACAATAAATTAGTTGGGTAAAATCATTTGTGGCACTACTGAAAAGGTATCTACAGTTCTAACCTCCTTTTGGCTTTGACAGTAAGCAAAATTAATAATCATGATGCAAGATTTGGCTGGACTCTGCCTCCAATTTTAATATAGCAAAGTGGCAGCATTTGCACATATGGAGCACAAGAGAAGCCAGTACATAAAACATCGTTAACACTTCTTGCTCTTTCTGCACCATCTCTGCTTCTAATCCAAAAGACATCACTTCGCCATTCCTACATCATGACAAAAGCTTAAGTAGGCAGAGAAATGCACTAAAAAGGGTTGCCAAGTATCAACCCAACTAAACCTTCAGCATGTTTCTCCTAACCTTGCTTTCCTGTAACCCATTTGCAGTTTCTCCATGTAATCCCAGCTCACGATCCTTTGAAGTTGCTCTGAAATGGCAACTCAGTATCTTCAATGTCTCAAACAAGTGCATTTGAAAAAAGGAAATAACTTAACACTCCAAATGCATTTAAAATGTATCTAGATCATTTGCTGGAAAGTAAAAATGGCAATCACATAATTGGTTCAAACATCTGATCAAATACATACTTTACAACAGAGTCACGAATTGGATGACCAGCATGGACACCCTGAAAGAACTGGCTTATGCAAACCAGGTAAACTCTTGTCTCACGAGACACAAGTTTCAAGCAGTGCCATCTTGGCTGCCTTTCATTGCCTTCAGCATCAGTTTTGTTAGAGCAGTGGTGCCGTACGTTACGCATGCAATTCAAATTCACCCTGAAATCTACACTATACCTAAAACACAGCCTCGAGTGCCTCAGTCATCTCTCCGAAGGTCAGTCCCCTTCCCTCCCCTTTCACGCTCCTGGGAGAAGTTTGCAACAATTTCTAGTGGGTGCTGCAAGATCATCACCATCAACTAGCTCGGCTGGCCAGGCCAGCACAGAGGAAGCAGGCTGATCTTTGTACCTCCTGCCCCCTTCTTCCTTCTGTAAGCAACATCTCTAAACCAGTCCATATAAAATTTTTTTAAACTACATTTAGCAGTGGCGAGGAAAGGAAAGGTTACTTTTTTTCATACTGGTCTGAATATACTAATGCTAGTCACAACCTAGCCATGAAAGAACAAATTACAGTAACAGATGTCCATATATCACTAAGGTGACTTCCCTCCTTATTTTTATTTTTTATCAAAAATGGTGAGCCTGAAAAGTCAAAACAAAATTAAAAAAAACCCCAAAACCAAAAAACCCTGCAGCATCTGTCTTAGCAGAGTTCAAGCTGGCTGACAGTTCCTTACACTGAGAAGCTGAGAATGATGCTATAAATTAAAATTTCATGAACAAGACAAATATCTATTTTGTTTGGGAGAACTGTTATGAAAGTATACAGAGAAAAACTGAATATGGTAATTTTAGTTTATCCTGGGCCCTAATTTTAATGATTAAACTTAAGAATCCTGAACAAAATTATTGTTAGCAACACCTCATAACTTAATTAATTACGAGTGTCATCTCTGTTAGGCACGGAAGCAGGTCTTAACCATTCCAAGTGAACGTGCGGCTATTGGCACAACACCACTCTGAGTTCTCATTTGTTTGATGACTGAAGATTAATTCTTCCTGTCCTTATCACAGAATTTAAACTTGACCCAATTAATTTTCAGCCTCGAAAGGAATAAGCAGGAAAAAGTGAATAATCGTTCTCAAGACAAAGGAAAAAGGGAGTAATGGCACAGTCAGAGGCATCCTACTGGCACCTGCATTACTTTCCTTTTTGTATTTTTTTTTTTTATAACATGCATTGCTTTTTACTGAATTTCAGTCAAGTCCATGGGAGACAACACCATCCGTCTTATTTCATCTTTTAACAAGGACTTGATGAGGTGACACAGGACTGATTCTTAAAAACACATTACCTGTTATGTGAGGCATTGTGTGACAGGGAGAACTATCTTCGTGACAGGCACCTGACAGCAGATTTGTTGATTTCATGGTCACTTCATTTAAAGTAACAACAGGGTGAAATATGCCATCTGATAATCTGTTTGAATGTTGACTGTGAAAAGCACTTAACATTTCTGCCAGCTACTACTACTACTACAGAATCTGTTCTTCAATATGTGCAGTTTTACCAGCCTCTTTAATAATTATAAGTCAGAAACTCTTATCCTAGATTAAAGGAAGGGGGGGGGGGGGGCGCGGAGAAATTTAAAAAGTCACCTTAGAAGTCTGACATTGCATTCTGAAAATAAGATTCAAAATTTAGGGCATGTCACACAGTGAGACTATTGTCTTCAAGACGACCGGCTGTTTGCAGTTTGAGGGCAACTGCTGCACCTGCATTGCATAGGTGATTTTAGGACAGCTATGTAGCCTTTCTCAGTCACTTTTCTTCCACGTGAAATTTTAATCCAGATACTTAAGATCAAACATCTCCCTGCTTAGTTTTCATGAAGAGGTAGCGATAGAAAAGTGGTAAGAAAGGGACAACTCATTTCAGGAAGGGATTACACTGAATTCTGATATTACAACTCAGGATGAAATTTTAGTTGAGAAGCTGGTATTATACACGCACAAACCTGTGTATCAGCATGACAGGAATTCAAAAAATTAAAATATTAGGGCTCCATTAGTTCCTTAGATGCAGAGCTGGTAACACAAGAAACCAGAATAATACAAAAACTATTATCCACTTTCTAGTGGCTGAATGAAACTCTTGTTTGTTTTCAAACAAGTTTGGGATAGGCACAGATACCTCTAGACTGTACTGGCAGTTAGGTCAAAATCTGTCCTTAAACAGAGCCATCGTCATATAAAAATGCATGGCATGCACAAATGATAAACCCTTAATTCAAGTAGGGCTAAATGAGACAAATTCTAACAAATCAGCGCTGTACCCCTAACGTAATTAACACGTACTCACGCATTGAACTATCTTGTTGATTTATGCTAACCTCCGTGAAACCTGATGAAGAAATACCTTGAATCGATATGATTTAAGCATTTTAAAACCACATTAAATATGAACCAGAAGCAGGCTGGTTAAAATTTACACTTTCTCTGAAAGATTTTTGACACATTCAGTGCTTGTGAAAGCTGAGGGGATGACGGCCCCAGTCAAATACAGTTGAGTGAGCAGACTGCAAGCATCCCACATTCCACCTCCAGTGCAGTTCAACCGTGACGTGGAGGGACCTGCCTTCTCTTTTGCTTCCCTCCACACACACACTTTTATTTACTGTCTCGTAAATATTTTATTAATTAATTCCTGTTGTTGCTTGTTGGGGTGGTTTTTTTAGTACGCTTAATATTTTGCTACACAGTTTAACTTAGATTCACCTAGTCTTTTTATTTAGAAATAAAAAAACTGACAAGTTGACAGTCTAAGACTATAGCAAGCATCTTATTCCTAATCTATGAAGATGTTATCAGAATAATTTTGTGTGGATTTGTTTATCTTTAAATCTTCTTTACTCAGGAAATAACCTCAGGGGTTCAGGTTCCCATCTCCTGGGATCACATCAATGGCAGCAGAAGCATGTATTTGAAAACTTCAGCGTGGATTATGAATATTGTTTTCATAATCAGAACATTCTGCATGTTCTTTTATGGCACTGCCGACTCCAGTGTTTCCTGCTCAACTTCGGCTCCCTTAAAAATAACAATCTACAGTTATTTTGTTATAATAGCTACTGTCAACTTGAAATCTAGTCAATTAAAAACAAACCAAAAAGCCAAACAAAAACAAACAACAACAACAAAAAAAGCACTGTCAGGTGCTAAATCAACCCCTGAGCCCCACTTGCCAATTTCTGTGGTTCTAAAACCATATGCTCCTATTTTAAGAGTGGCTTCTCTCTTTCCTGTCTCTGTGCAAAAGCCTCGCAGAAATAAACAAAAAGTGAGGCATGGTGAAAGCTATCTGAGCAGAAATAGCTTTCAAAAGTGCCTAGGAGAAAAGTAAAGAAACCAGGGAGACAACATAAAAGGAAAAAAATGGCTTATTTCTTAATCTATTTCACTTAGAGTGCTCTCTGGAATTACACCGGAGGAAAAAAACCCCAAACATTTATGGGTAAAAATCTGGTTCAGAGGTCTACTGTGCCCCTTTAAGCAGACACCAGCTTTGAAGCATGGAATAAAACCCCCTGTGGCCCAGATCTTGGGGTACGTTGTAGCTGCTTTGAGTTGCATCACGCACACGTTCCGGGCACGAAGCCAGCATCACCGGCCAAGTGAGGTCACTCACGTGCACCGGGATCTTCCAGTGGCACAGAGCCAGGCTCTGCTGCTCCAGTCATATCACACACACACACCCAGCCCCCTTAGAGGTAACCCGGACAGGTCTGCCCCAAATTGCCCCAAATCCTCGCTTGATGCAACACTTTGGGCGGTTTCAAGGAGCGCGGCAGCATCGCCGTGCACGTACGTCTCCTACCCCCAGAAGCGCGCTGGTTCTCAGCTGCTGTGGAAAGTCTAGACTAAATTAACTCGACTGACCAAACTGGAATTGCAGTCCTTGTCGAACTCAGTGGGAAAATATGCAAACTATGTTTACAGCCTTGTTAAGCATAAAGCCATTAAAAGTCATATACCCAATAGGCTTCACAACAACGACAAGGAAAGCCAACCACCTTTATGAAATACCGTGAGCTCTCCGCATTACCTTCCCTGGTGTTAAACTCTTAGTATGAAGTCTCCTTCTATCAGGAGGAACAACATTTGGCTTTATATTACCAAGTTGTAGAATCATCACTTTCATCTCTCTGCCATCTGCAGGATATTGAAAATGAAATGAAAACAGAAAAGGATTTTTAACATGAGGGGAACACCTGATGTATGAAGTTATTCAAGCCCCAGGAATGTGTGGTATTGCACATTCTCACTGTCACAGCCTTTGTTGAAAAGGATTTCCCTGACCTTTTCTCTAACCAGCAAACAAATAAGCCCTATCTCTCAGCAGGAGAGAGCCACTGCTCCATTAGATCATTAAGCAGTTCTATTCAGACTATCCCAGTCTCCTGTCCTTGGCCCTCAAGAAAGAGCTGGCACCGGTCCAATCAGTCAGATAGAAGGAAGGCAAATGTGCTCTCGTACGGTACAGCTTGAAATGTCACAGCAGGATGAAAGTCGTGGAACAGACAGCAGTGAGGAAAAGATGTGGTGCTACATGAGGGGTAGTGTTCCAACAAGGAAAGGCTGGTGTTTCAGTCTGCCAAACAACGTAATGACTCATCCAGGCAGAAAAATATTACCACCATGGGAATATTTGGAACGTCTCAGTCTGAGAGTAATTAGGGACTAAACTACACCGGCATGCTTCAGTGATGAAATGAGAAAATAAGCAATACCTCTGTCAAGTTCTGATTGGCGAGTATTAAATGAATATGGGCTTCTATCATATCTGACCACAAACTAGTAACTTGCAGCAGATTGTCAGAACGGGGAAATATTTCCACTTTCTCATAAAATACGACAGCACAAAAAAAACCTGGTGAAGTGAAAAATGTTACAGTTGGCAGTAAGAGTTTTAAGGAAAATCATTACCATGATTATATAATTTAATCCTTGTAACAGGCATTTGCACATAGCGTTTTCAACCTCTAATTACTCTGTCTGCAATGGAATAAAAAAGGATAAGGAGAGGATGGGCAAAAGCAGCAAATGCTGACAGTTTCATTTTATTAATAACTACTGTATACAAATCACTAAATGAAAAGCACAAATGTTTAATGGATATAGGTAATGGAATTATTGTGCTACTTATCGGTTGTAAAAATGTAAATACTTTGGCAAGAAGGACAAATGTTAATTTTTATTCTTTTGTATTTCCAACTTGTGCACAATTTGTATTCATTAAGCAATGCAAAAGGCCTTTTTTTCTTTATAATTGTAAAGTGACATTATAATTAAATTGTATAACCTCAGCAGCATCTGCAATTTAAAGGATCACTTACAAGCTGGCTGGACAAAGTGCACCACATTAAGCCACAAAACTGAGTTACACATCAATAACCCTTCATTCCAGTGGCTGGGTCAGAACCTCAGCAACATGGAGAAGGAAAAAAAAAAAAAAAAAAAAGATTATTCAGAGTAAAAAGGTTTAGAAGGTCAGAAGCAAAACCGCTTACAAGATCAAAATTCCCAGGATTCTTTAAGCCTGCATCCACCGAAACCTCCTGTGACACCTGTTTGACTTCTTTCGGCAGGATGGACACTTGTAGTTCAGCTGAACTAAATGCAGCTCCCCAAATTAAAAGGAAGGGCAAACACAAACTACCTCTCTGCACAATATGAACAACCTTCATTAGACTGGCTTAATAAACTCTAATAGATGTATAGCTTAATACAATATTCAGCTATTGACATAAACATAAATATAAATTTCAAAGAAAATAACCTACTTTAGTAAAACTACCTGTGCAATAAAAATTAATGAACTCCAAATGATTCTGCACATCTCCACCAAATTGCATTTTCAGGCTCACATCTTCAGGACATGCTGGGTGGTTTGATGCATTCCCACAATTCATCTTCCTGCTAAGCCAATTTTAATTTAAATGCAATTAAAGGCTCAAAATGAACATTATGTATTAGATAAAGCCTTGAATCTGCAGACTATCATAAATATGATTTTCAGAAAAATTAATTACAAGCCATTAGGGTACAAGTCATCTTACTGCAAATGTTGAGTTAAACTGCAGAATCAGTTTGTTCCTTCCATTAAATGTTAAATACTGATTTTAAGCTTTGCTCCAAGTTAATAGCAGAAGGTCAGCATAAAAGAAAAAATGTTTCTCAAATAATCCTCAGAGATTCTGGAGACTTATCAATCCACATTAATTGAAAAAAATGTATTCTCTCTAAATGCTTTGAAACAATGAGCTTTTGATCTACTTTTGGTCAACTTAAAATAATAATACAACTCTGCACATTCTCCTTGTGCTCTGAACGTAACACAGATTTCTGCGGAAGATAGAGTTGGTGCATAACTGCTTCAAATGAAAAAATCATTATATATTGTGTGGTGTTTCTAACCAGTAGTTGGTAGACACCCACAAATCACACCAGAGATATTTGTATAAGGATATAGGAAACTTCAAGAAAGTCAGCTAAGAACTTATTTTTGTTGTCACTTGCTGTGAGGTAGAGCCTGCGGATTCAGTACAATCCCAGCATTCAAGCAGCAAACGTGGAAAACTCTATGTTATCTGACTTTGAGATACAGTGAAGTTAAAATGTCAACTTTTTAGATGTTTCTGAAGACAACTCACAAATGTGCCTGTAACTCCAAGCAACCATTGATGAAGAATTTATGCGGTCTCACTTGTTCTACACACTTACAGAGCAAGTTCTATATGCCTACAGGTAAATAGGACACACGAGAGTTTCAAAATTAGAGGAAACAGAAATCGTATGTTGTATCTCATATGTTGCCAAAAGTGCGTTTAGCACTGTACAATGACAACGATATGAGCGTATCCCTCAGAACTAAAAGCAGTTTTCCCAGATTCACAACTTCTGAATCTCACTGTAGCTGTGTTCTTTAACGCCATCCCTACTAAACTCTTCCCGTCAATATTACCCACAATAGATTCAAAGGAAAACTGTGCTTAATTCCCATCTTCCAAACTGACATATTTTATACACAATATGTCAAAACTATGCATTTTTCATTAACTTCTGTTCTATCATTAAACAGAAAAGCAACGACACGGTTGGTGAAATTCAGCCATTAATCTCATAATAATTGCTTATAAATGTTCATGCTACACTGAAGAGCTGAATGCATCGCATGCAGTTGAGGGGGGTCAAGGTAACTTTAAAAAATAAATCTTTATTAAATCACAGCTTTCTTTTCCAATATTATTCAATTTGGGCACGAACACTGAAACTCACGCCTTCATCTTATGCACACTTGATTCAACTTAATTTTATCTGCTTGAATATCAAACGTTTCAATATGCACCTCTATATCCAGGCCCTCCTCCAGCTGCTAACTACTCCAGCCCTCCAGGGGACTGCATGTGTTTGCTTCAATCCATTTATTGTCTTTTGCTTGTCTACCTCTATCCCTAGACACTAATGTACTCACTTCTGGATATTAGTAGATAACCTCGTGCAGTGGGAGTTTAATGAAATATCTGGCCATCAAGCTGGATGAATGTTATTTTGGCAATTGAACTTCATAATTTAAGGGCATTAGTATGAGCTTCTCTAATTTCAAGGAAAGCGGAAAGCCGCTACATTCTGCAGAAATTATTAAAATGCTTTGTATGCTTGTGGATCCTTAAACAGATATACTTGGAAGAGTGCAAACCTATGAAATAACATTTATGATACACCTTGACGGTTTAAGTCCAATGAACACAGAAGACAATGAGTTTGTTGCACAGTTCTACTTTTCACTGGCAAGCAGTTTTTCTGCAGCTGATGAGCTATGATACATTTACAGACACCCAACAGGATCCTTTTCATGATGTGGGTTTCTGCCAGCACCATGTAAGAACAGATACAATTTCTTAAAAATGACAATCACCTACAGATGGAAAGAGCATAAAAGCTCTTACTTGAAGCTACCACACTGTGTGGCATCTCTCTCTGGGCAAAGAAATAAGCCACAAACTTTTTTCATTAGGATAAAGTTGATGTGCACCTAGCAGGTCAGTCCCTACAGTTCTCATAACTGGGAAAACTCTCAGAATGTTTTTTTCTGATGGGTTATCTTACAATTTTCATATCGTTAGGTACACCATCCGGAATCCGTAACTAGTATTCAGAGTTTTATTCCTGAATTTATCATACTTGACTTTAAAAACAAGATATTCAGAAGGCCGATCAGAGCCCACTAACATCATTGGGGTTTTTTGCACTGACTTCAGTGTATTGGGTGTCAACTTATTAGTAAAGTCAATCTGAGAATAAATAGGCTGAATACACCATCCAAAATATGGAACAGATCCACACCACACACTCCTCTTTACCCTTTCAATTGTCTGGTATATTCCTGCATGTTAGCAAAGACCAGATTAAAAACAAAAGGTTTAGAAGGTCACAAGCGAAACCGCTCACAAGATCTAAATTCCCTGGGTTCCTTAGGACTGTGTATGTTGAAACCTGCAATAACAGATTTGGCTTCCTTCAGCAGGACAGACACTTGTAGTTGGGATGAACTAACCTCAATTCCCCGAGTTAAAAGGAAGGGCAAACACAAATTACCTTTCTGCACAACATGGACAACCCCCACCAGGCTAGGTTAACAAACACTAATGGCACTCTGTCTGGGGACAGGGGCTAGCTAGTCCTTTTCACCGCAAGACTTGTAACTCAAAGTCTGGAAGCGTGGTATCTATCACTGATGATAAAATACGCTGTAAGGCAAGTACAAGGAGAAAAGAGAGATGAGGAGATGACTGCATTTACCAGTGAGATGCCTCTAACTCTGCAAGATGAATGCATAGCAACGCTATGGAGGAAGTAAGAGAACACTCCAAATCCAGTACAGTGAATAAAACAGAGATACAATGAGCTGTTGTCCAGATTTTCAAACACAATCCCCTTTCACTCTCTCAAGCTTACTGCTGTTTGCCATTAGATTTTTCATTTCCAAATAACTCAGCAACTAAACAGGTGGAAAAAGTCAAACTCTGCCAAGCTTGGCTGCCCAGGAAGCTGTTGAAACCATGAGGTTCCCATTCAGAACAAGGTCTTTGTGACAGCATGAGCTCACTCTGAATAGCTGTGTGTTCAGCGATGTGCATGTTAATGAATGCATTGTTCATTGTTATCATAGAATGTTATTCAGAGTTTCACACAAACGTTAATAAAGGTATTTTTAATTTTTTTTTCACTGCAAATTTTAAACACAAGTTACTTTTATATTTGCCTCATCCAGGTTACTGCTTCTTACCAGCTCTTAAGAAAGTGGTCCAAGGCCAATTCTCTGGCCATTCCTAAATCTCATTTTCCTTTGCTGTTTTCAGTATATTAATCAATTTCCACTTCCATTGTACTCTGAATTCAAAACTCAACCCTTTTAATCCACAGACCCCATCAAATTCCTGCCCTACACTGCAGTCTAATCTGCCTTCAGACCCATCCCATTTTTCAGCAGTTCTCACAAACAAAAATTATCTTCCTTCCCCCCTAACCTTCATCATCTTTACCTTTCTTTGAAAGGCTGAGAAACATCATCTTAGATATTATTGATGAACTTTGCTTAACTTTGAGTCTTTCCTAAAAACCTAACCCTAAGCTTAATAAGTTTGTGTTTATACATAAAAACTACATGCACCCACACTCAAAATCAGCCTAGCTTTCTAAAAGGCCAAGATGTTCTCCAAAAACACCCTACTTCTCGTGAAATTCTGCAGTTCTGAGAGAAGACATGGCACTGAAGTTTACTAACTCTACTACTACAAGCAGCAGGAGCTCACTTCCAAATCACTGAGAAGTTTCTCACCAGAATAATTGTATTTTAACTTTTGCCTAAAATTTGAGCAAAATATACATGCGCTGTATGCTTAAACAAAAGTATTTCAGAGGCAGTTCTGCCAGAATAATGAATGGGTTTAAAACAGTTGTAGCTTTACTAGATATCGAGGACTAGAGTTAGCTGCAATAGTTTCTCAAAGTTTCTCACAGTACAACAGTGTAAATTTCAGGCTCACTAAAATAACACGGGTTTTGAAAATGCTAAAAGATGTGCAGTATTGCTTTTTATGTTTAGGTATACTGATAAACATGCTTTTATGTGGGGTTCTGTGGGGCTGGGGTTTTTTGATCTTCTGTAGAAATATTTGTTTCTTGCCTTCTGTGAGCATCTATATGAAACTATTTCAGTAGGTTCATAAAAAATAAATAAATTTATCCCAAGGTGTTGGAAATAAACATATAAAAAGCCTCAAAACATTAAGAAAAATGAGCAAGGAATAGGTCCTGTTAATCATTCTGCAGGTATACGCTGGGGTCCACAAAGGCACCCGCTGCTTAGCTCATGCACCTGCCTAAACACATTTAAAACTCAGACCTTTCTGGACACCTTCTGAGCACGGCCTGAAGCCACTCAGCTGTGTCAGGGCTATTCTGGGATGTTTTACAGGATTATTTTCCTTTCAGCAGGGGACTGCTGGTATAATTCCCACACACATACGTATGTTGGCCTACTCACAAGGTAGCTTAAGAACAGTATTTCATAATGGGACATGCTGAACTAACAGACAGAAAAAGATGAAGCAATCATTTTCTGCTGACCTCTCTTTTGTTGCTAGGATTCCAGATGGCTTCTGTTTAGCAAACAGGGTAAACAATGTGACTCATTTTTATTTGATTAAAATTTGTAATATTTCTACACCAGAAAGGTCTTTCTGGTTTTAAAATGTATGTGTTATACTGCCCTACTAATTCTACATAAAGCTTGATGTTGTGAAGCTAGGAACAGTGCAACTCAGTAACTTTTCTGTATCGTTAATAGAAAAGAATTTCCATTTTGGAGATACTAATACACTGGCAGAGACCACTATTTCCCTTTCCCAACACTGTAAATATCCCATGGACTGATAGAGGAATATCCAGGAAAAATATAAGATACAATAGTCTCCAGCAGAGATTATCACTCAAGAGAGGTAACTCTATATGGGAACACAAAATACAACACATTGCTGATGTTAATAACAACGATGAAGAATAGCATTTAGGAAAGAAAATATTGGAAAATAAGGTTAACAAAGTCACGTAACTTCTAGTACTATACATCAAAGGTGTCCTCTTTCAGCAGTGGCTAACATGTGACACCAGCTATCCATTCACCCTTTACCTCAGAAGTTACTTTCATCCTAAGGGCTACCATCGGTGCTAGGGATGCTATAAAAATCTTCAGGATGAGAATTCATGTGAAATGCAGAGCTTTAAAACAAGTCCTAATACTTGACCAATATGAAGAATTAGAAGTGCAATGTTCCGATAAAAATAGATGCACTAGAACAACAGAGCATAGGATGTGATACTGGCCTCACATGCAGTGATGAAAATTCAGACTATTTCCAGGAAAATCAAGATCGTTACACATGTGTATTAGAGCAAATGAGATGTGAATCAGGATGGTTGCGGGTGACAACTGTACTTAGACACTAGATGTTTTCCATTTCTACATGGAGTCACAAGAATCATTCAGGTTGGAAGGAACCTCTGGAGGTCAACTAGTTCAATCTCCTGCTCCAAGGAGGGTCAGCACTGAATTCAGAGCAAGTTGACTAGTCATAAAATTGTCGTTAAATCCTAGAAGCCGCTCAATAGTAATAGTTTGACACATTACCTTGAGGTAAGCAAGGAAACAAAGCTTTTTGAGTCAAAGAAAAATTACTTAAATTCTTCTTAAATTACCCCTTGATGTGCTCAGATAATTAAAAGATTTCTGTATTGCAGGCAATTTCCAGGCTGAATAGAAGAGTAAAAGAAGAGTTCTGTTGTTTTAAAACAAAACCTTTTCAGCACTCTCAATAAGTTTCTCCTCCAAGTATTATCTCGTCCTTCCTAGTCTGCAGGTTTAATTTCTCTCTCTGTGATTCGTTAACCTAGCCACCTCAGCACTTACATGACCCTACAGTAATAGTAGCCAAGTACCTCAGCTACAGGTGAATTCATTCTCGTAATTTTATTGAGGGATACAGAAATATTATCATCCACATTTACAGACAGAAAACAAGACAAGGACAGATTAACAAATTTGTCCATGGTCATTCAAGAACTAGGAACTAAGTTGTATCTCTTCAACGTCAGTCTAATTCTTACACCCTTAAGGTACTACTCGTTTCTAGAAGAATTCTATTCTCCAGTTTTTTCTTTACATTCGTCTCAACAGCATCTTTATCTTCCTTTCCATCTTAAGAATGCAATATGCCCTTTTTCTAGCTTCCTCACATCTTTCCTTGCCCGTTTCTTGCCTTTGCTATTGTTTCACTTTCAGCTACCAAGAACCCATCTCCTTTCCCCTATTTCTCTAGCACAATTTTCCTTGATATATAAAGTTCCATTCTGTCCCCATATCCCATACACAACACTCTGAATCACTGTCTGATTACAAGGTCCTTGCTTTCTTTCCAGTGAGTGGGCATCCTCAGTCCTATCGAATTAATCTTTTCCTAAAGTTGGAAGACGTGTTTTTTCCAGCTCTCAGTGAGTGGCAAATTTGTCATATACCAGTGTGGCTTTTACACCTGAATCTGCTCAGGTTCTCAGCCAAGTGCAGAACATGAAGGGTCCCAATGATGCAGATGAAATTCAAAGCCTAAGGGAAATGTTTCTGCCCTTAGACAGCTGGAATTATTTCTTTCCCCTACTTTTTACTATACATCTTAAAAGCATTCTCAAGTAGCTTGTCAGTACTCATGCAAGTGAGTTCAATGGCTCCTAATGGGATTACTATGTAAATTACAGGTAGTCAAATGAGCATTTGCAGGAGAAGGCCTTTGAACTATTTCTTGTGTATTACATTGCTATGACAGCTTATTTTCATTTCAGTTTACTCGATCACAACTCTTCATCTGAATTTTGTAATAAAAACTTAACATTTTCTGTTGCACTGAAAAAAATGCTAGGGTGGTACCACTGCTTCTACTTCCCACTCCACTGAGCAATCTGAGAAAGTACTCTCTCCTACATCCAGCTGCTAAAATATCAATACAACTGAACAAGACAAGTACTGATTCCATAGCTTTGCAACTCTTCCTTCAAGAGTCTCTTTTGATCCTGAAACTCTTACTACACATAATCAAATGAAATCAATGGGATTTGATTTTTAAGTGATACAAATATTGCTTACTGCAAGGCATTCTATTTAAAATAGAATCAAGTACAGCTGGAATAGTTCAAGTACTAGAATTATTATTCTTTTACATATAATAAGGACATCAATCTAGGTTTGTTAAAACAGAAGGAATTATTCAGACTTTTATAATTAAGTTATTTTTATAGTTAAAGTCCAGTTCACATATAAAGATATAAATTTGCAATGGCTGAAAATCAATGCAAGTCTTCACACTGGGAAAGCTAAAATCAACCCAGTGGATGACTTGGAGGCTAATAAAATAGTAGAGAAAGCAGGGAAAAAATCAAGTGCTCTTGTGAAAAGATCAAAATTCACAGCCTTTAAAAAAAATCTTACAGCCACAACTAGTTTGAAATATGCAAATACCCTGGTGCCTGTAACAGGCTTACATATTTAAAGTTAATCAGGTGTGTTCATCTTGGAAGAGTTGGATCCAAAAATAAAAGGAATGCACCATAAAACTTTATTTCTTATTTGGACCTTAATTTGACTAAAACCTACTTTGAAGTCCCCTTCAAAGAGCTGACTAGAGGATTCAAGTCTCGTTTCAGTATAACTCAGCATAGCAAGTTCCCTTACAAGATACTTTCAATATATAAAACAAAAATTAAGAATGGAAGATTTGTGGTCTACAAAGAAAAGATAACCTGTTTATCACAACTTTCTATGCTAAACTACTTATTGGAAACCTATCTCACCTACCATACAGTATACAGCACGGGCAACAAGCAGCAGAACATCTCCAAAGAGATGCAATAGAGGGTTTGAACCTCTACTGCTACTGCCATTCATTTTTGAGTTTTTCGGACAGAAATGCTGGGTGAACTTGAATAGGAATGCCACTTCATTGGCTAACTACTCAGGCTTGGTAGGTTGCATGCTTCCCTTTGATGCTTACTTTTTCATAGAATTCTTATATCCATTTCTAAATAAGCACATTTTCATTGTGTTTAGGTTCATAATAATAACATTTCCTCATAATAATTAATGCCTTGTGTGCCAGTGACAATATTCTTCATAAGACTGTTAGAAGGTCTATAAAGATATCTATTATAACCTCCCTAACTTAAGAAATCCTGATATGCTGACCACTCACACAGCTATCATGATAGTTATCCTTGTTAGAGCATTACAAACACATAATCTGGACTTTTAATCTTTTACTTAAAGAAAACCCTCATAGTAATTAACAAATGGTAAAGAAAAACCAGAAGCAGATAAGATATATATAATACATGCATTATTGCACACACCAGTGACAAAGGTTGTCATCTGCATGATGGCTTTATAGAAGTTGGATACGCTCTGGGGTTCAGCCCTATGTTTGCGTAGTACCAAAACCCACTGAAATAACTGGGTTGTTAAAGCTGGTTAAATATTTTGCTATCTTTGCTTCTTAGATATTTAGTAGAGAGCCAATAACATCAGTAGCTAGAGACTGCGGGGAAAGTCTAATAAAATCACAGGAGCTCTTCTTGCCAAGTCATTAGACAAACCAAAGCAGGTTCTGCTCTCCTCATGCCTGCACTGAAGTTCCTCTACTTCCTTTGCTTTTGTTTGGTGTTTGCTGTTTGTTGGGGTTTTTTGTTTGGTTTTGTTTGTTGTTTTGGGTTTGGTTTTTTTTTTAGAAAAACTCTGATCACACCGAGTATGCAGCAGAGCTTCACTGTTCACAAAATATTAAAATCAGATCTTGTGCCTTCCTAGAGCTAACAGGAGCACTTCCATGAAGTCTGGTATTACCACTACATCTGCTACAACTCCTCTTCATGATGGACAGACACCCACTGAATTACCAGGATATTCTCTCTTACATTGCTGTGGCTTCCTTTTAAGGCAACTCACACATGTAGTGACCTTGTCTGACTCCAATTCAGAATTTGAATATGAAAACACTCAAGAGGATGTGGCTGTGATCCAAAAAAGACCTCAATGTTTTGATAGAGAACTGAAAAGACATTCTTTAAATTTTCTTCAGTTTAACAGCAAGTGATAAATATCTTCAGCTGCTAAAATATGTCCTTGGTCCTGCAGCAACATGCAGGTGGGTACCACTTTCTGCTGACCCATGGCATTCAGTGGTAGGTACATAAGCTTGGAGGTTTTTCCCTTTGCACTGAGCGCAGTATCAGACCCCAGGAGATCTCACCACCTTACAATCTAACAAACCTGCACAAGCTCCCATGACTTTTCACACTGTCTTTTAATAGTTTTATTGCAGAATATAATATAGTATTAACAAAATTCTTAGCAAACACAAGGGAGGTTGATTTACCCATTACAAGGCATGTAAAGACCAACGGCAATTTAAAACTCCGTAATTATGACGGTTGCCAGACTCCTGATTGAATTCTGTTGTATATCATAGAATCATAGAATGGTTTGGGTTGCAAGGGACCTTAAAGATCATCTAGTTCCAACCCCCCTGCTGCGGGCAGGGACACCCTCCACTAGACCAGGTTGCCGAAAGCCTCATCCAACCTGGCCTTCAGCACTTCCAGGGATGGGGCATCCACAGCCTCTCTGGGCAACCTGTTCCAGTACCTCACCACTCTCACGGTAAATAATTTCTTTCTAACATCTCATCTAAATTGACCCTCCTTCAGCTTAAACCCATTACCCCTTGTCCTGTCACTACATGCCCTGATCAACAGTTCCTCTCCAGCTTTCCTGTAGGCCCCCTTCAGGTACTGGTAAGCTGCAATTAGGTCTCCTCAGAGCCTTCTCTTCTCCAGGCTGAACAATCCCAACTCTCTCAGCCTGTCTTCACAGCAGAGGTGCTCCAGCCCTCTGATCAGCTTCATGGCCCTCCTCTGGACTCGCTCCAACAGCTCAATGTCTCTCCCGTACTGGGAACCCCAGAGCTGGACACAGTACTCCAGGTGGGGTCTCACAAGAGCAGAGTAGAGGGGCAGGATCCCCTCCCTCGACCTGCTGGTCACACCTCTTTTGATGCAGCCCAGGACACGGTTGGCTTTCTGGGCTGCAAGCGCACACTGCCGGCTCATGTTGAGCTTCTCATCAATCAATACCCGCAAGTCCTTCTCCTCAGGGCTGCTTTCAATCCATTCCTCACCCAGCCTATAGTCATGCTTGGGATTGCGCCGACCCATGTGCAGGACCTTGCACTCGGCCTTGTTGAAATTCATGCAGTTCGCACAGGCCCAACTCTCCAGCTGTCAAGGTCCCTCTGGATGGCATCCCTTCCCTCCAGCGTGTCGACCACACCACACAGCTTGGTGTCATCAGCAAACTTGCTGAGAGTGCACTTGATCCCACTGTCCATGTCGCTGACAAAGATGTTGAACAGTGCTGGTCCCAGTACAGACCCCCGAGGAATGCCACTCATCACTGTTCTCCACTTGGACATTGAGCCATTGACCACAACTCTTTGAGTGTGACCATCCAGCCAATTCCTTATCCACCACATGGTCCATCCATCAAATCCATGTCTCTCCAATTTAGAGACAAGGATGTCATGTGGGACAGTGTCAAATGCCTTGCACAAGTCCAGGTAGATGACGCTGTCACCCCATCATAGAAGGCCACCAAGTCTGTCAGGCACGATTTGCCCTTAGCAAAGCCGTGTTGGCTGTCACCAATCACCTCCTTATCTTCCATGTGCCGGAGCACAGTCTCCAGGAGGGTCTGCTCCATAATGTTGCCAGGCACGGAGGTGAGACTGACCAGCCTGTAGTTCCCTGGGTCTTCCTTTTTTCCCTTCTTAAAAACGGGGCTTACGTTCCCCCTCTTCCAGTCGGTAGGAACTTCGCCGGACTGCCGGGCCTTCTCAAATATGATGACGAGTGGCCTGGCCGCTTCATCCGCCAGTTCCCTCAAGGCCCGCAGATGCAACTCATCAGGTCCCATGGACCTGTGCAGCTTCGGTTCCTTAGATATTCTCAGACCTGATCTCCTACAGTGGGCGGTTCTGCATTCTCCCAGTCCCTGCCTTCTGTGACCTGGGCAGTGTGGCTCAAGCATTTGCCAGTGAAGACTGAGGCAAAGAAGTCATTGAGTACCTCAGCCTTCTCCACATCCTGGGTAACCAGGTCACCTGTTTCATTCTGGAGGGGACCCACATTTTCCCTCGTCCTTCTTTTATCACTAACATACCTATAGAAGCTTTTCTTGTTGTCCTTGACATCCCTGGCCAGACTAATTCCTATCAGGACTTTGGCTTTCCTAACCTGATCCCTGGCTGCTCGGACAGTTTCTCTGTATTCTTCCCAGGCTACCTGCCCTTGCTTCCACCTTCTGCAGGCTTCCTTTTTTTGTTTGACTTTGCCCAGGAGCTCTTTGTTCATCCACAGAGGCCTCTTGGTGGTTTTGCTTGACTTCCTCTTTGTTGGGATGCGTCGCTCCTGAGCTTGGAGGAGGTGACCCTTGAATATTAGCCAGCTGTCTTGGGCCCCTCTTCCTTCCAGGGCTTTGTCCCATGGTATTCTACCAAGCAGATCCCTGAAGAGGCCAAAGCCTGCTCTCCTGAAGTCCAGGGTAGTGAGCTTGCTGTGTGTGCCCTCCTCGCTGCCCTGAGGATCCTGAATTCCACCATTTCATGGTCACTGCAGCCAAGGCTGCCCTTGAGCTTGACATCCCCTACCAGGCCCTCCTTTATTGGCGATAATAAGGTCCAGCATGGCACCTCTCCTCGTGGGCTCCTCTGTCACTTGGAGGAGAAAGTTGTCATTGACACATTCCAGGAACTTCCTGGATTGCTTGCTCTCAGCTGCTTTGTCCCTCCAACAGATGTCAGGGTGGCTGAAGTCCCCCATAAGGACCAGGGCTTGTGAGCGTGAGGCTGCTCCTATCTGCCTATAGAGGGCTTCATCTGCTGGGTCCCCCTGGTCAGGTGGCCTGTAGCAGACCCCCACTATAATGTCCCCTGCCCCAGTGCTCCCTTTAATCCTGACCCATAGGCTCTCGGTGGGCTCCTCATCCATCCCCAGGTGGAGCTCCATGCACTCCAGCTGGTCATTGACATAGAGGGCGATGCCCCCTCCTCATCTGCCCTGCCTGTCCTTCCTAAAGAGCCTGTACCCTTCCATCCCAGCACGCCAGTCATGGGAGCTATCCCACCACATCTCCGCAATGCCAATAAGGTCTCACAAAATTCCTTTTTTTGAGCTATTGCACGAGGAATACTTAGGGAAAGTCACCTGCAAGTTCAGAAGGCAATACTCAAAAAAAATACACCATACAAGTTTGGAACAAAAGACAGACATTGCTTGTTTTAGGAAATGCCTATAAAAGATCAATTACCAGTATTCTCACAAAGGAAAGAACAGCTACCCTTATATCAGTAGCACCTTCCAGCAGCTCTTCTATTTTTAAGGTTCAACTTTGGCCAGCCTATGTTTTAAGCTGATAACTTGTTCTCTAGAATGACATTTTTTTCTTTCTTATAAAAGGTAGTTGACCATGGTCATTACTGGACATGGATATTCCGAAGATATGAACTCATCATAACCAATGAGATGGCGGTCCCCTCAGCTTGCAAACTCTCTGTGTGCAGTCATTAGCAGCCAGCTGCTGAGGGTAGAAAACTAGGTTTCAAATATGTTGCATTTTATATCCTCAAGCAATTGGCTACTGTATCTCAGAACTTTAAAACTCTCTTTAAGTGTGAAGCATGCTATAGGCTGCTTAGGTTGAAATGTTAAGGTCCCAATACAACAGAGAAAATAAAAATATTGTAATACTTCTAGCATTTCCCAAAAATATTCACATATATCCCCCATAGAAATATTTCTTGCATTTTAGAGTCTCATTGTCATAATAGCTGAGTTTCCTATTTTTTAAGCTGCTGGTCATTCTGTGCTCACAGTTTCCAACATTGAGAGGTCAGAACCGCTTACAACCGGGACTTAGTGACTGAGATGGTTTTATTTATCTCTGTGCACATACTCCTCCTCCGCCCAATTCAAGGAAATAAATTACTATTCATTTCATTTGCCGAGACACAAGAATAATGGTGTAAGTCTGATAGTGCCGTTTGTGATGGTGTAAGCTTTGGCATATAAGGTATTATTGGCAGAAGTTTGGATAGATGCATTACACACAAATGAAAAAGCAGGTCATCACAAGTGAGATCTCATAAAACTCATATATCACATCATTTTTTCATGTATTCTTTATATGACACATTTAACAGAAATACTCTTTTTAAAATGTATTAGTTTCTTAGAGAGCTTTAAAACATTTTATAGAAACTGTACTGCATACCCTTTAAACTGTAAAATCTCAGCACATGTCCAACACACAAACCTCAGAGAAAGAAAAAAGGCAAAAAAACCATTTAAACTTATCTGAAAGCTACCAGAGTAACTTTTAATTTGTAAAACAGAGTACCTCTGAAGTCCAACGTTTCAAGACTTTCCAGAGCTACTCTACATTCTTCCAGAAAGCTGAGTTTCCTTCTCAGCTGTAATATAACTTCTAGCTTTGAGATACAATGCTTTTATCCTGTCAAATAGCATACATTTCTGGCCCTCACCTAAGTAACTGATGGGAAGACCGGACTGCTTTCCTATTAGACAGATCTTAGAATGTCTGAAAAAAAGAATAAATTCTGGATGTCTGCTAGTGGGCAGTACATAAATGTGAAGTCACAGGTTCCTCGCAATGGCAATTAAGAATTTTATCACCGACACTCAATACACTAGCAATGTTGAAGTTTGATGTATTGGCATCATGGTGTGCTGAAGGTAAAACTTGAATGTTCTCAAGAGAAAACTTGATCTGTTAATCTTGATTTACAAAACTATTCCAGGTTTTGATGTTGTATTAGATAAATTGCCAACATTTGATGATTTATCATGATTTAAGGCTACCGATGTTTAAGCTGCTCTCATTTCTATATGTCTAAGATGTTTATTTTTTAGGGAAAACCCCTCCAATAGAGAATCTGCTAGTTTATAAGCATTCTAATTTATACTATGGTGTATACATACGTTCCCTTCTGTTAGCCAAGGTCTGTTACTATATTTAATCATGAAATCACTATATTTTTGCTACTCTCCTTTTAATTTTTCCCCCGAAAAATCAGATACAAATATTTTCACCTATCCTTTACCCACCAGTCAGCTGTTGCCCACATCATTCAGGAATGGTCAGTCAGTAGTAAGAGTAATTACAGCGAACATTTGAAAAATCTCATACAGCAATTAGAATCAACGTCCAAACGTGCTGCTCCTCCTGCCCCGGGGCCTACAAAATATGTAGATCTATTTAGGCTTTTTGTGAGGATACAAACACAGCCAGAGAATTTAGACTGGAGGAGGGATCTGTTTGCGTCTGTTGTATTTTGGACTCCACTTGAATAATCTACTACAACATTACGGTGGGTTTTGCAGTGCTGTGTTGTATTGATTCCAGTCTCCGCACTCCCACCTCCCTATAGGACGGCTCTTGCACCTATGCATAAGGCATCTGAAACATGGTGGGACCTCTGCAATCACAGAGGCCCAGGAGTGTAAAGCAGCTCACAGAATCAGAGCTATAATTATTACAATTAATAACATAACAACAACTAATTAATCAATTAAAATATCAATTCTTCCTTAATGAGAGAGATAAGAGTTGAAATTCATTACGGTCATAACGCTTACATTAAACATTTTTAGTGTGTAATTTCTTGAAATAGATTTGGTTCTGATGGAAAATAGACACCCAATATTTCATGTTGATCTGGTGTCTAAAAACATTCCAATCGTGTTTAAGAAATGTGTCATCTTTCTACTCCTTTGTATCTTCTTATTCCACTCAATGACAAAATAATTGAAGTCATTTGTGATTGATGCTCCATTCTTAAACAGTTATTTCTTGCCTTTGTAAATTCTTCCCGATCTGCCTTCTTGTTCTTCCCTAGAGGTGTGCATGACTTCTCTCTTTCTTTAATTCAAAAACTCCTAACACATGGTTCCCACCAAAGCCTAAAAATGGTCTACTGTTGTAACTGTACTGATTGCGACGAAGAACGAGTGCCAGATTACTTGCCAGGCTACACATCATTTTATTCAAACATTCATATGCACCTTTTTGAGAGTTAAAATAAACTTCTCACTGTAATTTTTAAAAGTGTAATTTAATCTCTCTATTCCCTCTTCCTCTTTGTTTTCCTGTTCAAACCCATGGTGGTAAATCAAAGCTTAACGACACGCAGTCTACTGGGACCCAGCAGGCAGTGGCTGGTGAGCACAACGTGTATGGCAGGGACAGCCAAGGCTCTTGCCTTTCTCTTTGAAGGCTAACACCTCTCACCAATATTTTCTTAATAATAGGAAAATAAAAAAGCGGCGGCCTCCCAGCAACGGTGGGGAGCAGAGCAGGAAGGGGCAGCTCAGCTGATACTAATGATTAGTATATTTTCCAGTAGTGTTCAGAGGAAAGGAATCTATTTGCCACTTTATAAACTTACCTTTTCCATTTTGTCTTTTTACCTGGCCTGGTCAAATAAGTCATACATCTTTTATGTAATCTCTGAAGAGGTTTTATTCCCCTTTTTAACAGTGGGAGGGGTTACAATTGAACTTGTTCTTTTAAAAAAAAAAAAAAAAACAAAACCAACAAACAGTAAGCTCAGATGACAGAAAATGCAGTTAATAATTGAGGCCTTTTGAGGACAGGTTAGGTATAAATCTGTTCTATATGTTCACCAGAATGAAGAATCACATGTGTTTTGGGGATAAAATGTTTCACAAAGTATCATCTTTATTTCTGTGCTATCCTTGAATAAACTTTATCAAACAACATTCCCCAAGAGAAGAGCTACAGTTACTTTTTCCACATACATTTTCTAAGTGCAGTTTTTACTTTCTTTCTCAATTTTACTATGAACCGAAACAAGGTTTCCAACTCACTTTCCCTTGTAAAATTTCTCAGGTCTCTCCCAAGCCAAAACAGGAATTCAGGAAAACATGATCTTCTGAATGCCCATTCGGGCCACCATTCGCCAGAAAGCAATACTGCATTGCCAAGACTGCTTTTAGCAAGAAAAAATACTTTAGTGCTAGCTACCATGCAGATAATCTCTTCTGCACAGGGAAAAATAACATTCCTTCTTTACTAATTTGTTAAGCCTCATTAACAGCACGTTATTTGACTGGACCAGCAACATGCCCTGATGTGCTGCTCATCTAAACTGGCTCTTTTTTGAAGCTGGGAATAGTGGAACTGCTACCTTCTCAACAATGCTTTCGGTGGAATCCCGTCCTCCTCTTATTATGCCTTCTCAGGGTTTCACTTGAACAGATGTGACTCAGCCGCAGGAGGTTACGTGTGGTGACAAAGGCTTGAAACGCGTCTCCAGCATGTATAACTAACATCGGCACCGAATTGTTAAAAGTGATTTCTTTGCCACCTTCAGTTCTACTACAAGGAGCTTCAGTATAAAAATAAAATCCAACTCATTCAAAATTCCGTTACAAATCGTAATCCTGAGAACTGACAACTCCCATCAATTCCACAACACTGCAGCTTTCTGACTTAACAGTCTAAACCTCTTCTGGAATATTGTAATGGGATACAGATCCCAAGAAAAAAATACATTCCCCATGCATATTCAGGCTACCTCCTCCACCTCTCAGCTTCAAAAAAATTAACTTCCTAGCATTATTTTTGTCTTCACATGTTTGAAAACCCAAAACACTTAGACAAATTCCAGTTGCTCTGTGCTCTTGTCTACACTCCTGACACATTTCTGCCTCAAAGTTTGGGGCTTGGCGATTGTCATTTCTCCTACAGGAACAGATTGGAAGCTGGGGGAGGGATTCCTACTGCTTTTGCTAAGCTTTTCCTACTCTGTCTGAATGACTTGCACATGACTGTACCAGTTAGCATCACCACACCCACAGTAATATATGCTTTCTTGCTTAAAACTATTGTTTACAGTTGCAAGGAAACAATTTTTCTTTTTAATGGTACAGAGTGTTGCAGTTCATTGCTTTACAGAAAGCCTCTTTATATAAGTACTCAGTGTTTTCTCTTGGTTTGTGAATGTTTTGATTTAAAAACATGCCTCTCTGTGATACATTCATGTTTGCACTCAAATGCTCTTCCTCCATTTTAAGAGTGATGTCATTGTTATTCCTATATCCTTTCTGAGAGAAGGCAAGTGATTTATAAATATTTTCCACTTCACTACACATTGCATAAATCACTGGACTGACCTGTACTTCAGCGATTTGTCTGCTCAGGCTCACTGTGGTTTGGGATCTGGCAAAGGGCTCCTTTCTCTCAGGTCACTTTTGGGCTTATCAGATGGAAAGTCTCGAGGCGGGTTAACTCTGAGATTTCTCTCCAACTTTCTTTTGCTGTTTTAAAAGAAGTCAACTCCCAACACTGCCATGTGACAGCACTAAAGACTAATAGAAAACAGCTTTCTTGTAACATTGAGGCAGGCATTCTAATGGAAGAAGCAAATCAGCATTATCCTTGAAGGTATTCTCTCTCTCCCTCTGCACTAATTCACAGTCCTTCCTGTGCGGCCTCTTGCGAGGTATTCAAAGCAGCGCTTAACTTCTCTTGGTTGAGGGTGAATGCAATGGGTCCAGAGCAATCACACACTCCTCCTCCTCCAGAAGGAACAAAACAGGGAGACCTAAAGTTGGGAACAGCTTGGGTACCTGTGCAACAACAATTCTGCTGTTGATTCACCTTCTCACACATAGAGACAGGGTAGAGAAAAGGGTTCTTTCCTCTTTTGGCTAATGGGTTTATGGAGGTGCACGGGAGGCTACTGTACACAGCTTCCGAGTAGTTAGGTCTACAGCGTCACCTTCTATTGCCACTAGGTAGTACAGCAAGGAGAGTCCATGAGGCTGGACAGGGTTCTCTCACTGTTTTCATGTCTGCATCAACTGCACATTCACTTCCAAGCCCTTATTTTATATTCAGAGGCAACCTCTTGTTGCAAGACCACCCTGTTAAATTTCCTGGTTAACAGCTCCTGAACTTAGATACCATTTCCCCAAGCAGTCTGCTCCCTGCATAATGTTACCTAACAAATCCGTTTATGCTTGCAACTAAAGTAAGCTTGAAATGCTACCGTCTTTTCCCTCCAGATATAATTTGTAAACTTTACCTTCAAAGTATTGTATCACTGTAGGTCCTTTGATTTTTTTAAATTAGTCCTGTCTATCTGCCATGAGAAGTCATTGTCTCAGATCCTCTGTGCTGCTTTGCTAAAGAATGATGGATTTTCACACATTAAACTGAAGTGAATCCAGTTTCCATTCTGCTTCTCTTACCGCAATCACTGTTCAGTCTCATGCGTTCCCATGGATGGTGTACCCAGGTAAGGATGATTAGTACTGAACCAATTGCTTTCTTCTGTTTCTACCCTTTTTATTAGCATCCAATTGTTAATACTGCCTTTTCCAAAGACCATATTCTCACCTTATTTTCCCAGCCTTCATTATCTTTATTACTTTCTGCATCAAGACGTAACTACATTTCACTTATAGGTCGCTCACATTCATTTATCACCCTTTCTCCTCTAGCTTCTGTACCTACAACCTAAGGTTCTCGACCATTAAACATGCATCTCACATAAACTTCCCTTTAAACTTTCCCTGGTTTACAAACATAGATGTCACCACCTGAGAAAGACCACTTAACCTAGGTTATTCATTATACAGTGCTCTGTATTTCAGAGAAAATCAGCTTCTAGGAGGAGAGAGAAATCTGCCTGGTTCTTCCAAACACATTCCTTCCTCAGCACATGAAACATCTTATGATCTGCAGGCAAATAAAGATCATCGTAGAAGGATATGCTACAAACATTCTTGAACAAGCTATGCCCACACAGACTTCTGTAACACCTGTTTGGCCCAATTAATATTTTACTTCATGAGAAACCCCATTCATTTTAATAGGGTTACTTGTGCATTTTGATACATTTTAATAACAGTAAATGGATATATCTTGCTGACAACTCAGTAGCATTCAATTATTTGTAAGACTTTTGCCAAAGGCAACTTTGAAAAGCAAGCTATTGTCAATAGACCTAACCTTGTCAGATAAGGGCTTGCATGCCTACCGAAAATTTGCAAAGGTCTGCAAATCATAATCTCCTAAGAAGACAGACACTGGATTTTGAAGCCTTACATTTTCTGCCTACATTTCTGTGTTGTGCCATGTAAATAGCCAGACTGCACTTTTCTGTTCCCATGTGTATAAAATGGAATAGTACTATATCTGGTTTGGTTTGGCTTTTTTGCTAAGAGCTTCCTCTACTGTTAGCATGCAAGTGATATACAAACATAGCCGATAACAGAGCTGGGAACCCTCTTTCCCAGATGTTACTGTCCAACCAACCTTAGCCAGTTCCATCATAAAACACTCCCGTGCAGCGACAGAAGGGCGGAAGAAACTCATGCCTCCCCTTCTCTCTTCCTCCTGCACATCTCCCGTGTCACAGTACAGGGAGGACTTCCAACACCCCATTTCTTTTCAGGATACACTGAAAATATCTGATAGTGAGAAAAGTGAAAAATAAGGATTCAAAGCTCTGGATATTTGACCAATTCAATCCTAAAGGAAACCATTGCTGCTCTTGAAACCTGTACACAATATATTTATAGCAGACAGTAAAAATATTATTCTAAAATTCTGTTTCCCTGTGTTATTACAAAATGACAATATTGTTTTTAGCCCATTTCCTTTAACCAGATTGACAGAATTACAGGTTGACATTACTGTGAAATTTTATGATGTATTATGTTAACTGTGCCAGTTTGATTAGCCTTGATTGACAGGTAGTACCTGCACAGAAAGTTAAATATCTCAGGAATATAAGAGCAGTGAATAGTGTGTTGCCTCCTTCATTAGTATAAATATACAGGTAACTACAAGTAACAAGAAATATACAACAACAGAGGAAGCAGTAATAAGATTATATATACCATTAAAATAATCAGGGTGTTATTACCATATTGATCATTTATATTTTCTCTCACCTAAACCACTCCATGTTCGACAAACTTTTTAAATGCACGCTGACAAACATAAGAAGTCTGAAAAAAAATTGAGATCTTTCAATTCTGTAGACATGCTGTTCCCAGATATGTACTACCATGGCTGAGGGACTAAATTTAAAAATCTCAGCACACGCAGTGGCTGCATCTAAGCTATCATAATAATGCTTCTCTCCTACAGCATCCTCATCTGTTATCTAAACGGAAGTTGAGATTCTTTCAGACTATAAAACTGGAGGCTAGAATGTCTAGTGAACTGAGCACAGAAGCTGTGCATTCCCCCTCTGGCTTTGGGGTTCGAGTCCAGCCTACACTTCAACACAGGATGTGATGGGAGGTTCTCCACTCGCCCTGTACATTATTACATTAATTCATATCGCAAAGTCGCTGCGTGTTACAAGACACGATGAGACACCATTTCTAGAAACTGCTCTGCACTTTACTTGTATAGAAATAAGGGAATTCAGGAAGGAGTGCGGTGGAAGCCTGGAGCTTCTTATGCACAAGAAATTCTTTGAAATAATCTCATAGGTGGTCCATGGTTTTTTTCACTTTACTAGTTAAACGTCTTAGAAATCAAGGGATAAAGAGTAGGAAGGACCTCTTTGTTCACTGAGTTTGGTAATCTATTTACACAAATCATCATATATCTTTTCATAAGCATATTGATTGCCCTCTGGAAAGGACTTAATGTTTTGCCCCAGCTCTTTCCTGATTACTTTAGCAGCTGGACTTCTTCCATTATATTTCCAACTTAAATTTATTGGTTGCCAGTTAATATCAAACTCTTCTTGGAACCACATGATCCTCCAGAATTAAAATGTTTTCCTGGGTCCCTGGCATTCTAAGCACCCCATGGAGAGCAATCATATCACCTCCTAGCCTTCTTTTGGCTAGTTACATCTAATTTCCATCCAAATTTTTCCAAATCTCCAGATTTTCCATCCTCCCCATCCTCAGATAAACAAGCCATTCTCCTGATGATCTTCAAAAGCCTTTATCTGCATCTTTCACACTTTGAATTCCCCTTTCCTCATCATCGAAGACTCCGTGCCCAGTCCAACAGGGGCAACTCCTCCTTGGGAACACTGGGGTACCTCCACGTCAGAACTATATAACCCCCAGGAAAACCTTTCCCTGTCTCATTTCCTTTCTGTGCTGAGCTTAAATGGCATATGTGCTTGCACGGAGCTTGCCAATACACCACCTTGAGACAGGGTACATACCCTGGAGGCAGAAGGAAACCCTGGAGCAAGAAGCACAATAGCCCTAGATGAGGGGCACCACTGGTACCGGCCACAGGTTCCCACTATTTCCTATAAATCATTCCCTTCTACAGCTCTACCAGCACCATCCAATCTCCACCGGAAACAGCACTCCAGCCTTAGGACTACATTTGACTTTTTCACATTGCATCACAGTGGTGCCTTTTAGGCTCTTTAAGATCAATTTCTCTACTTCAGTCATTTCTATCTGGTGGAATTCCTTGCTTTAAGAGAATTTAGTACTATTAGTCCCCAGGTGCATCATTTTGCACTTTCTGCTACGCAATTTCATTCCATTTCTGTTACTCTAGTCTTCAAAATTATTCAGCCCTGACTGCCTTTTTCTCTCAGTTTTGTGTCACTGGTCAACTTTTTTCAGATCTTGAGAAGGTCCTCAAAATCTTCTCTCCTGTTAGGAAGCTCCCTTTCACTGTCATCTCATTGAGTTTAGTTTCTTGCCCACTCAACAAACTAGTAATTCTTATGTGGACACCTATACCATTCGGTCGAATGAATAATTTCTGATATGGCACTATCGCAAAATAAGCTCCACAAAGACTACTGATAGTTCACATCTTCTCCCCCCCAAAAAAGTCAGTTATCTGGTTAGAAAGATATCAGGCTAATTTTGTGTCATCTGCCTTTTCTATTCTCTTTTTCTTATTCAAATTTAATTTAATAATTCTTCAGCCAGGAGAAAAAAGTAAAACACCACCTAATAGAGTCTGGTTCTATATTTTTGTATCTCCTAATAAATGACTACCTAACCTTTCTAACTTCCATTTTTAATTAATTAGGTCCTTATAGACAAACCCTTTTGGCCTTTGTAATGACATCTTGAGCTCAGGCAGTGTTTCGAAATAAATGCCTCTCCATCCATAGGCCTACAGGAATTGCTTCAAGGGGAAAAAGCAATGAGAAAATAAACAAAGAATACAAAGGCTACTCTCCCACAGTAATGCTTGGTAATGTTGTTAAACCAAGTGAGACTGATGCCTGGGATTGGTAGCAGCACATTTTATTTGACTAAAAATGTTTCTTCAAAACGTACTGCTAGCAAACTGATTAGTTAATTTATCTATCAGTATTGTGGTTTGTTTTTTTTTAATCTATAATGCTTTTATGAGAAAAGGACAATGGGAAATTTTTCAAGTACAGAGTTTGTGTTGCACCATTCTTGTGCTACCTATATCAGTAATGCAGGTTAAAGACAACAATCTGATCTATTAGTATAGCTACCCTTTAAATAAGAAGTTGCCTATTTGGTTGCAGTTTCCTTTAAGGCAACATTCGATCATTACCTGGTTATTTTTACACAATTAGCCAACAAAATTTACAGGCTTACCTCCATCCCTTAGTTCAGAATGTAATCTATGCTTAGATATCATCTGGCATCAAAGGAAGCATTACTGATGTTCTGGCAGAAATACAAAGTGTATTTTCATTGCAACCTTCTCTCTGTATTTGCTTCATTTCTCAACGGATGTGCAATCATTCTAAGGTGACAATGGCTGACATCTTAGTAATAGTCTCTTTCGTTGTCTGTCTCAGTCCTACAACCACAGTCAGAAGGTTGTAAAAAGCTGAGCTTAAAAGTCACTGCACTGAAAATTAAAATGAAAGAAAATTAGGATTCTAAGGCACACCTAAATATCCTAATTAGCTTCTGCTGGGGTACCTCACATTCATGGTATAATGGTAGACAGGAACATGAATTGATTCCAGAGGGAAGTCTGGTACAGTCAATCACTCTCTGCACTCATGAGAAGACAACCGCCCTGGTTGAATAAGCCCGTAGACCACTGGGACCCGATATTCCTTCAGCTATAAAGCCCTTTTGGATGCACGTCCTTATCTCGCAATGAAATCTTTAAAAGCTTTCTCCCCTGGTGAGATATACATAGAATTTGGATTTCCTTTTGCACTGCAAACTCTGCTAGGAAAAAGTACATACAGCTCTCACTTTGGCACTATTTAGATGGAAAATATCAGAGGAAAACGACAGCAGTGATGAGAAAATACCACCAGAAATGTGTCCTGCCTCAAAAAACCTCACCAACTTCTACGTATTTGGAAACGTAGTGTCCATCATCTGTCACTTCCATAAACGTGAAGGTAACTAAAAATAACAACAATTAGAACATGCCTGGAATTAAATAAAAACAAACAAACAAAAAAAAACCCAACACAAACCAAACCGTGACAGCTGTTGTTCCATGGTGTGGAGAGCAAAGTGATCACCTATCTTATTTTCATAGCATGCACCACAGCTTATTTGTGTGAAATCAGCCTATCCTGCAGTATAGAACTGAACCAAAGGAGTTTGCAGGTGGAAAGGCAGAAAAAAATGAGACAAAGGCAAAAGCAAAGCATCCCATTCTGGCACATCCTCCAGGTGCTGTGTTTGGCAGGTGCGAGATGCAAGCTGGCACGCAGCATGCACAGGGCTCCAAATTCTCTGCCATTAGACCACAACCATCCTGGATTTCCTGTTTAAGTAGATGACTTAAAAGCAGCCTAGAAAGCTCAGCAGATAACAGAACCCAACTCCAGAAGAAGGGATGGGGACCACTGACAGCGCTGCTTCAGAGAAGGCTACACAGCTAAAGTGAGGACATTGGTCAGTGAAACACCATTAATCTCTCCCAGATTTATTTAAAAAAATATTCCAAATATTTGGATTATATAAAAGTATTTCGAATACACCTTACATGCATGAAACAGTTGTTTCACAGAGAAAGTGTATGACATTTTCCCTCTGAAAGCTACCTTGGATATATTAGCACGTGTTCATCAGGGCTTCAATACAATAGTTCAGAGGGTTTATGTAATACCTTCAAAAAGTTCTAGAAAGGTTTTTTTGGTGGTGGTTGGGGCAGGGAGAGCTGTTATTTTAATAAGTGCTTGATCTTTGCTCTATCAAAGAGCTAAATTCAGGCACAGGAAGAAAAGATGTTAAATCACCATTTTAGCATTTTGTTACCTTATCACACATATTTGGGTCCATTTACGGTTAAGCCTTTCATGAATGTTTGGAGTACAAGTAAGACTCTTCTAGTCCGAGGGATATTTTTCAGGTTCCCTTGTTTAAAACTTACAGTCTGGTTTTGATTAGGCCTCTACTGGCTTCTGTTAAACTACCATACTTCCAAGCTTCAAAAGTTGTTTTGCATTTGAAACTTGTTATTAAGATATAACCAGTTAAAATAATGACCGGATAATCATTGCCCCAAAAAATCTGGGGCATTTCCCAATTCCTGCCATTTTCAGATGATTTATTGAAATGTAGAGTTTTCCTCTTCACCACTATGCTTACAAGAACTGAAAACATGGACAGTCAGCTGATGGAAGTCACATTTCTGCTTTTTGCCAGATCACAGATAAGGATCTCATCCAAAACAGTATCCCATTGTTTTTTTACCTACATGGCTTTTCACACAGAAATATTTAAGCATGTTCTTCTAGGAGTGTCTTTTAAGAAAGTTTCCCAATAATTTTTCAGCTAACAAGATAAAGAACAGATCCCTCAAACCATGTAGTTTTGACAGTTGAAAAATGCCCAAGAACAAGCATGCCAAATAAAATTATAATCTGACGATGAAAGAAATAAAAGTCAAAATCTGGCTAAGCCTGAAAGCATAAAAATCCAAATAAAGTCTACAGGCACTAATTATGACTTTGTTATTTGAGCTGTGCTAAGTTCTGCAAGTCAAAATTGGCCAGTAGTCTCCAGTCACACATTTTTCAAAATACTTCTCTCCACCTGTTGCACCTTTTAAAAGAGTCTTTAGGTATTAAATACTTCAAAACACAACTTCTTGAACTGATGCATAACTAGGCCTATTAAGAACAACTGGAAATACTACTCCACAGTGGGTGGGTTTTTTAATAACTTAGGTGCCATTCTTGGTTTACAGGTGTGTTGGGTTTGTGTGGCAAGGTTTTGGTACCGGGGGGCTACAGGGGTGGCTTCTGTGAGAAGCTGCTAGAAGCTCCCCCTGTGTCTGATAGAGCCAATGCCAGCCGGCTCCAAGACGGGCCCGCCGCTGGCCAAGGCCAAGCCAATCAGCGCCTCTGTGATAACATATTTAAGAAGAAGAAAAAACACTTAGAGAGCAAGAGCTTTTGCAGCCGGAGAGAGGAGTGAGAAGATGTAAGAAACTCTGCAGACACCAAGGTCAGTGCAGAAGGAGGGGCAGGAGGAGCTCCAGGCGCCGGAGCAGAGATCCCCCTGCAGCCCGTGGTGAAGGCCATGGTGAAGCAGGCTGTCCCCCTGCAGCCCATGGAGGAAGGATGAGGGGGTGTAGAGATTCCACCTGCAGCCCGTGGAGGACCCCACGCTGGAGCAGGTGGAGGCACCTGAAGGAGGCTGCGGCCCGTGGGAAGCCCACGCTGGAGCAAGTTCCAGGCCGGACCAGTGGACCCGTGCAGAGGGGAGCCCACACCAGGGCAGGTTTGCTGGCAGGACTTGTGGCCCCGTGGGGGACCCCACGCTGGAGCAGTTTCCTCCTGAAGGTCTGCACCCCGTGAGAGGGACTCCATGTTGGAGCAGGGGAACGATGAGAGGAGTCCTCCCCCTGAGGATGAAGAAGCGGCAGAAACACCGTGAGATGAACTGACCATAACCCCCATTCCCCGTCCCCCTGTGCCGCTGAGGCGGGGGAAGGTTGAAGCCGGGAGTGAAGTTGAGCCCGGGAAGATGGGAGGGGTGGGGGGAGGTGTTTTAAGAGTTGATTTCATTTTCTCATTCCTCTACTCTGTTTTGCCTAGTAATAAATTAGATGAATTCCCTCTCTCAGTTCGGTCTGTTTTGCTCGTGACGATAATTAGTGAGTGATCTCTCCCTGTCCTTATCTCGACCTACAAGCATTTCGTTATGCCTTTTCTCCCCTGTCTGGTGAATGAGGGGAGTGAGAGAGCGGCTCTGGTGGGCACCTGGCCTTCAGCCAGGGTCAACCCACCACAACAGGCAAATGTTCAAGCGCAGAGGGAATGCCTTTACAAATGGTAGACTTGCAATAATAATCCCATTGCTTTCTTTGGTAGTTTATTTTGTAGACAAATTTTGGTAGATAAGGGAGGCGGAGTCTTACTGCATCTTAGATAAAGCTTAACAAAACCGTACGACGTACTGTTTGATGATACTGAATTCTCTTTCCAATGCCAAATTCCTATTCCAGTTACTGGTACTTCTCATTGTGGAAGACAAAGATATACTCAGGGTGAATGAAATTGTTATTTCATTGTGACGGGAGAATAGGGAGGTGTGCTCTGTGCATATGCATACAGCAGAACGTGGAGACTAAAAGGGAAAACATTTGAGAAGTGCAGTCTGTATATTCCCATTGCTCATAAACATTCTCCTAAATATGCTGTAGCTTTTGCTTTTAAAACAGATGTGGTCAATATAGCTGTAAAAATAAAACATATCTTTATATCATAAGCAATGTAAGGTATGTTCCTCATAATAAATACTCTGTTTATTCTTCAGTGTAGGAAATATTAAGTAACTAGAAAAACATACACACATGCCCCAACAAACCCAGACCAAAACTACAACAAAAACAAACATTCAATGCAGTAGGTCTGAGAGCACACATCAGTCAGAGTGAAACAAGTTACTGCATAGCTACAACGCTTTCCATCTTGACTGCTTGAATTAAAATGGAAAAGAAAAATATATACGTTAAATATGGCAGCTTAAAGGTAAGACACCATGAGAAAGAACTCATAAACAAATTTGTTTCAAAACAAAATTAAGAAGATAGCTTCTAAAAAGCCACTGTGTTCTGTCAGTCTGTGGTACCCGTTCAGCCTGCGATTAGTTACAAGAGAAAACTGTGAGTTCAGTAGTGATTTGACCTGACTGGTTTGGCTGAATACAAGACAAGCACAGGTCAAAAACCATGGCCACGAACTCCCAGATTCAGAGTGATAGGAGAGGCGTTTTGCAGAAGTTATTCTAGCCTAGATCCTGAACACAGTGTTTGGCCTCTAACCGAGCACCAGTCCCATCAGGAACCAGTGCTCAAAGGCTGACAGCGAGGCAGATCACGGCCCCTGCCCAACAAGCACTTCCATGTACTTGGCTAAGGGATCCTGCTGTTTGGGTTTTATTTTATTCAGGAGACACATTCACGTTGAATTAAGCCTCTGCTGAATTCTACTGTTTCTGTCTTTGTACACAGTACTGGTTTGACTGCCAAATAATCTCTCTTCTGCCAATACAGAGGCAACTCTTCCTTTACAGTAATGCATAACTCCGCTTTGATGGAAGTTTAACTCCAGCGTAATCAGCTTCCCTTGCATTAAAGCCCATGAAATGCAGCAGCTGGAATCCACCAGACAGACCTGGCTCCCAGAGTCCAGGGAGGGCATCACCCTCTGCTGTCCCCCAGCTCCGGGGGAGCAGGGCCACGGGAGAGGAAGGGAGAGCGAGAAGTTGTCATTGCTCCAGGGGAGAAGCCGTTGGAGGACACCAGTGCCACAGCCAGGAGTGCAGTAGATTCTCCATGAGGACTCAGAGGACAGTCATCAGTGCCCTCTACACCACCTCCAGGAGATGGGAGGAGGTCTCTCTCGTTACATCTAATGGGTCTCTTGTCATTGTGCTTTAGAGTGAACGTACAGCAGTAATGTCGGTTTCGGTATTGAAAACAGGCATTCCATGGCTACCCGCTCTGCTGAACTGTTTGGCCAAACAGTACTGCCAAATTTAAATGAAGAGATGTACAATTACAGTTGAAAGTAGATTCCTTTATGCCCAACACTGCTTTGAACAATTATCAGAGTAATACAAAACATAGTGGAAGTTTGATTGATTTAGCTAGAAAAGCTAGCCATGATTTTTCTGGAAATTAATCTTATGGGTTCCTTAGCATTTGTGTAGAGCAAGTTCCAAGTGAAAAGGAAGGTCTCTACTTAGACTGTCTCGAATTAGGACTGCCTCTTTGAGTATCATTTGGAATATTTCAAAGCAGACCCATTAAGGAGTTTTACAAACTAGTATATCCAGGCTGCCTTTATGGAATGTGATTCAATTTGTGTTGATACTTGCATTGTCTTTATTCCAATAAATATTCTACCATAAATTCTGTGTAATGTAACTTGCAAGTATAGAGGCATGTCTCAAGCTCCAGTGATGGACCTGAAAGCATACAGTATTCGTACTCCTGACCTGCTACAGACTAACACACTAGCAGACTAGTTAGAGGACAATTAGTCCAATTTCACATTTCCTAGCAGCCGAAAAATTTCATGTTATTTCAGTCACAGTGGATGGATGCCAAGTTCACTGGAAACAACCCTGCTGATTTACCCAGTCCATTTTAATACTTTAGAAATACTGTTAAAACATGGCTGTCCTAATTACACAGGGATCAGTGCACAGTGTCCCTCTCACCCAGGATTCTCCCAGAAGAGCTGCAATCACCTGCATTCCCCTTAATTTCACCATGCAATTCCAACTAATTTCATCCTAGTACAGTGCTGTCAGACAACTCCCATGTCTCTGCGGTTTTAATCGATTAGCTCAATGTCTCTATAATGCATCACCAGCTGCCAGGCACAGAACTGGACGCTTCGCAAGCATTTCAACTAAAAGACAGTTTAATTACTATAGCAGCATCTCAAAGGCATAGGCACAAGGACTTGGAAAGGAATTATTAAAATATTTGGTGTCAACAAACCACTTTATAACTGAGCAAACAATGACAATCAAAAGGTAGGAAATAAGGAGAAAGTCACATTTTTAAATAGTCCTTTTTTAATGGACTCTAATGTATTCAGGCAAATGGACTGCCATAAGTATTACTGTTTGCACAACGCAATTGTGCTTTATGATAATTCTTTTGCTGGAATACAGACATGTAAAAATTGAGATTGCTGTCAGTAAATTACAATATAAGAAAGATACCTTGGATTATAAAATAGTTGAAGTAAGCAAATTAGACAATAAATAGACTGCCTTAAATTAATGAATTACTGAACCAGACTGTAAATTTCGGTCCATTCCTTGCACCATGTCTGTGCATCGCTGCTTACAGGAGTGCAACGAAAGGGTCTTGCGGCTGGCTGGCTGGAGTGAACACGTGCATAGGAAAAACAGGCATTTTAAATAACAGCACTTTTAACAGAACCAAAAGCGAGGTTGTAGATCAGTCAACGAGACAAATGACCACAGGAATTTAGGGCAAATCCTTTCCTCCCCCTTTGTGCAAGGCTACGGAATGGTCAAAATACAGTAGGAAAACCTTTTTTCTGCTGCACAGGCAGAGACAAGGAAGCCAAACTATACAAGCCCCAAACAGTCAGATCCAGCAGCTCTCCGACAAAACACACACAGAACCAAGCTTCACCAAGAATCAAAGAGTATGACCGCAAACCATAGAAGTATAATTGGATTTAAAGCCTTTTCCAGCTGACATAAATGTTCACTCATTTGCTCAAAGCTCTCCTTCAACGTAAGGCTTGCAGTAACTTCAGCCTGGCTGTATTTCCTAAGACTGGCTATTGATGGGTTGGCAGGTGCTGGGAGAGAGTTCAAGGTCACACGCTCCACTCTAGTGGGAGATGTCTATATTTGATCTTAGTGACCTCTTCCAGCGGTCTGAAAGGATGGCATTGACAGAAGGTGCATAAAGACTTGCCCATTTTTCTTTACTACAAGGAGGGTCACTATGATTTATCACCTTTGTGATGGGAAGAAAAGAAAGGGATGGAGAAAAGAAAACTTACTGCACTTAAAGTTCTAAGAACCTCAGGGCAACATTGCAGGTAAACGGGAAATAATAATGTTACGAAGTGCTCAGGCCTCGCACAGCGCCAGTGCGGGACATGGAAGCATGCGAGACTGGATGTCATCACATGTCTTAGCTGGTTCATTTACACCACCTAAACCACGCTGTTTTGTTCGATTAACTAACTTTTTTGGTGGAATCTCAACCATCTGATTTTCCTTGGTGCTATAAAACAAATCTGCATTATAGGAACAGACGAAGCCTGGGGTCTTCCATTTTAAAAGCAGAAAAATCTATGAAACGTTTGCACTGCCTAACTCACATACTCACTTTGCAACATACTGTCTCACAGCAAGTTTTCGCAGAATTGCAGCAAGCCCTTTTCTATCACTTATCCTTTTGCATCCTGTGGTGTTCTGTGCTTAAGTGAAACGCACAGACACCTCCGTTTTCACGTCTCTTCTGCAAATATGAGTACGCAAGCCAGGTTGGTAACTAAAATACTCAGTAACCAGCACAGCACAAGGCACAGTTATAAAGTAAAAAGTTATAAGATACTTTTTGAACTTCGGTAAGTATAATCAGTTTAGATTTAACAAATTAGCCACCTTTTTTTTTTTTTTAGAATTTTTTAATCTGGGCAAGACATAAGACTTTCCTCATGTTTTGAATCAGTACGTTCCAGATTTTTTTTTTTTTTTTACCTTAAAAAAGTTAGCAACCAACACAGAGGGTACAATACTAGCTTCCACCTTTAAGGCCTTTAAAGGCACGTACATTGTCAAGTCTGTAATACATTTACAATTTATATTTTAAAAGTAAAACCCAATAAATTATTTCTGCTCTGAAGTGTTGATTTCTTCGTGCATGTAATAAAGCTAATGTGCATAGAAGAAATTGCTGTTAAGCCACAAAGTGATCAGAAACATGCAGGAACTAGTGCAAAATGCCTCCAAAATAAACGTGGTAACACTGTGCGTGCACACAAAAAATCTACCTTAAACTCACAGTTGTTTTGATTCCCATTCTTCATCAGCCCCATTACTGGTCAGGTCTCTAAAGAATGGGTAATTTACATTTTTCAGTATTTACATACCATCTGCAAGCGCAAGTGCAGTCAGCACAGGGGCATGGGTTTGTTTGTTCATTCGCTTATTTAAAAGCTTTTATTGAGAAACAAGTGTGATGACATACATTCCAAACTCGGTGATGCAGCAGGAGTCATCAAAGACTGACATTTGATTAGTAGACCCTTACTAATATACAACTATTATTTAATCTGTGGTTAGGTGAAGGGTTAATGTGACTCTTGCTACACTGACTTGTTTGCTTAAGAAGGGATATCTAATTTTCTTGTCTAATTATGGGAAGCACCAGGAGGAGGCTTGAGGTTTGGTGTTTTGGGTTGGGGGTTTTTTTCAGGGTAATATCATACATAGACAACAGCACATCCTTGTTATTTTTTTTATGCTGCTTTGTAATGAGTTGAGAACTGTTTCTTATTCATAATGTCTACAAACAAATTTAGCCACTTCACCCTGGAGGATTATCCATTGGGTTTTCCAATGTCTGATTAACAAGTGTCTAGAGACCATTGTTCCCAGGGCTATCAATCTTTTGCTCTACCTTCCTTCATTTTTGTCCAAGGCAAATTTAATGACAGCAGTTCTCTTCCCAGGAAGTTCTTAGTTTTCGGGAGCACGGCATACTGCAAAGTGATTTAACTTTTTAGCAACTGCTGTTATACATTCACACAATTTTCAAGAATCTAATGGAAAAAAACCAACCCAACAGAAAAAAAAAAGACAACTAACACGGAAACCTGAGCTGGAACACCTATTTCTCATGTGAAAAACTGTCTCCAGATGCTGTAACTGCACACAGACACACTCTTTAAATATGAATTCTAGCTCAGATTCATTTAATACTGATTTGACTTCAGAAGAAGGAAAAAGTATTTAATTCATTATCACCCATCCCTGAATTAGATATATGAATGTGAAAATCTCTGTTACTAATTTTAATTGCACTATTCCCTCTCCACAGGAGACTGTTAAATTGGTTTGGTGAAATAGTAGTGAATCACATCAAAGTAGTGGGATACATTTTATAATATATCTAAATAACTATCCCATTTTCCCAGCATGTTGCTGTGTATTTTAAGTATTAATATTATGACTCCAGTTTAGAAGAATGTAGCTTTATTTTATTCAAATAAATTTTCCTAGTACTGTATGTTAGCACTGTTAAAAATCAGGCTAAATTCTAAGTGGCTATCAAGTAATAAAGGAGAAACATTTACTGCAGAAGCCAACACGAAAATGTGTTTGCCTAGTCATAAAACACTCATGAAAGGAGCTCGCAGATGCATCATTTTGATGCAATAATGGTCTTTCCCATCTAATCCCACTTTTTTTCCTCCTTCAGCTGCAATGTTTATTACCTGAACCTAGAATGGGTTTACTTGTTTGCTTGTTATGCTTTGTTGCAATTCTATCAGGTTAGACGCTAACATTTCTCAGTAGATTTGCAGCATTATGATTTCCACTTATCACCAACTCCCCCCCCAGAATTGCAACAGTGTCAGACATCAACACTACCTTTGGCATTGGTTTTGTAAGAATGCAAAAGCCTAGATGACTGAAGAGCTTGATAAACGTTCAAAGGGCAAACCTTGAAGAAATACCCATCATACTGCAAGAAAAGGCGTTTACAAGCAAGATTTTCAAAACGTGCCTGTATTTGGCTGCCGAAACAGCTAAGTATTTCAACGCTTAAAGACACTCAGTGCCTGTATAAAGAAAGAAACTCCCACTGTAGTCTCAAGAGTGACTCACTGTAATTTAGGGGAGCATGCAAGAGAATAGAGATTACAATTCTGCAAGGAGTAAGATTTATCAGACCAATAATTTAAAGAAATTTTACATCAAGATTTGCATCAAGATTCATTATCTTGGTCTAGATTTTCAATCTTGATGCA
Source organism: Grus americana (assembly GCF_028858705.1). Classification (NCBI taxonomy): domain Eukaryota; kingdom Metazoa; phylum Chordata; class Aves; order Gruiformes; family Gruidae; genus Grus; species Grus americana. The sequence continues at coordinate 41,786,966 of NC_072856.1, read as the reverse complement.
AAATTTCTCTTTAAATTTGAGACCATTTTACGTACCTGATATATTCAGTGTTTAAGGTGAGGAGCTGTATGGTATTTTCATGTCTACACAAATAGAAAGATATGTATTTCACTGTAAAATTTTAGGCAGAGGAATAAGGCAATGCAAAATTGAGCGCTGAAGGAGAAAGAAGAGATTGCCAGAGTTAGAATTCCCTGCTGTAGCATGTATACTGATACTACTCCTTCACCATCACTTGCTCACTGCCCAAGTTACTACCCATGTTTTCTCCAACAAAGTTGACCAGTATTGTTTCTTATGTTGTCAACGTCTTAAACAGTAGGTAACATGCCTAATGTGAACAAATTACCTTTACACAAAACATATCACAGATTAATGCGGTAAATCTGAAAAGACACAATGATGGCAAAATTCTTCCTTAATGGAAGCTTTCTCGAATAGTCCAACAAAATATGGAATTTTTATTCACTGTCATACATGTCTATGAATACATCCTCCAGCAGCTGCTAAGAGGTAAGTAATGTAGGTTCAAGGAGAACCCCGACTCTATTGAACCCCATAACAGAAAGAATCTCCTTCCAGAAAATCTGTTCTTCATCTAAGCAAAAATAAATGAAACAAAAACTGTGCAAAGAACAGCAAGCTATGGAAGAAAGCATGTAGTAAGAAGATACACAGATCTGGTTTCCTGCCAGTTTTCACAAACCCCAGACAATCTTTGGTAGCACCTGGGTTTCCTCTTCTGGCTTCCATCATGCAGGCCATAAGAAAGAGGCGCTCTCTGCTTACCCTGGCAGGACGGTGAACAGAGAGGCTCCTTCACCCGAGGGCCCGGGCAGCTGAGGGCAGGAGCTGCAGCTGAACGGAGCAGGAGACTCTGAAGAAGGGGGATTAAGGACGGGGCCATACTGCACAGTATAGCGAAGAATGCATGTGGTCTAATTACCGTGTCTCAGACCTCCATACTGCTGTGGATAGGTTATTTCTAGCGCTTACACTGACCCAGCATTTGTTCAGTATAGACATGCTCTCAGGTGAAGCTGTTGAACAGGAAGCTGAGGAGAACGAAAAAAGAGAGCGTGACCTGAAAATGGAGCAGAATGGAATCTGAAGCAGCAGCATAGGCAGAAATAAATTATTTTAATTATTTGGATTAATTTATTAAATCATTTGTCTGAAAGACCACACGGACCTATGTGAAATTTGACAGCTTGCTTCCAATGACATTCAGTGGTACAAAAATTAAATGCCTGATTATGAATGGGGTGGCCTGTGTAAAATACAGTTCCTTTCACATACGCACAGACCATACATACAAAACATTATAAGCTTAAGAAGCCTTCATGAGCTTTAAAACAGGCAAACTGCTCCTTGTTACTTCACATCAGCTATGGCACATACTCCTTGTCTTTGTGAGTTAGAGTCATCAGACATACAGACATTGGACATGCAAGGTTTCCTGAAAAACTAGGATTTGGTTAATTAAATGCATCATTTCTACCATTCTTGCTGAAAATCACACACATGCGGTTCAACAATTATTGTTTCCTTTGAGAGGCATTCTGTAGTGGGAGAACTGATCGTTGCAATTTCTGGATCTGAAATGTGTGAAAACACAAGTAGAGAATCGTATTGTGCCCAAGTAATGGTGAAAATGTCCTGTCTACTAGCCTTTATTACACATCCTTGCTGCAGTTTAAGAATTTTTTTTTTTAATTATTATTAACTACAGAGGGACAAGACCTACAGAACAGAGAACCGCCATTGCATAAACATACTGGGCAAAATTTAAAAAAATGACAGGCACCTGAAGTCAATGCATACTTCTTCAAAATTATTTGCTCACTGCTCTAGTTAGATGTCTTCTCCCCAATATCATCTTCAATATTTTAAATCTTGTAAAAGAATGTTTGTATGATTTTAAATTAAACACTATTATATCCCCAAAGCCATTTAGAAGTGAAAGACAATGCTTTAAGATAGAATTTTAACAACAGGCATCATCAATTCAATTCCGTGATTTAACTAGAAAATGTATCTTCACTTAAAATTGTATAAATAAGTTGGAGTACGTGGCAATGTAAGAAAGACTGGGAGAAAAAAGTGCTAATTTAATTATGCTAATGGTACTCTTGTAAGTGCAAAAACAGATGGTAGAATGAACAACAATGGATTATTTTTTTAATCAAGCAATTTTGAATAAATATTTTTGTTCAAAAGCAGTAAGCAACTATAGCATTGCTGGGAAGCGGTAGTTCTCGGAATTTCCATTTTCCAGGTGTGCTTCAACCAATCAGTAAAAAAATAAACACCCATGGTTTCATCAGTAACCTCGCTTCTGACCTTCCCTAGTGGCTATTCCCAAAACAGAACTCATTTCCTTGTTACTGAAAAATAAGCTGATCCCAATGCTGCTCCTGTGCAAAAATGTGCAACGGTTGGCATTCGCAACAGAATATGCATGGTACTTTTAGAATATACCTAATGGTATAAACAACTGAGATTTTACAAAGACCAAAAGTTGGCGCAGGAGACGAAAGTTCTTTGATTGCATAGGTCTAACACTTTAGCCAGCATTCCACACAATTAATTAAATGACCATATTGAACTTTAGAAGTATGGTAGATAATCTCTGTTTCGACCTGCTGCCGCATTATAAAAAGCTAATAAAAACTGTTCATCCTCTCACATACATTTTCGTAATGATTAGTCTAATTAGCAACTTTAAACTGTTGAATATCGCAGGCCATAAACTAATGACATTTAATAAGTTAAAGTGCACAGCCTGTTTTTCAGAAACCTTCAAGGTCAGAAAATAAGGTCCTTATGCTGTAGATATTAATTTCCTTTTATTTTGATAAAAATTTATAGAGAGGCAATTGTCTTTGTTTAGCATTACCCCAGGTACTATATTTCAAGCATCGCATTTAAGCAAGTTTTGGCAGTCATTTTGCACACACACAATTATGTCAACTACGTAGTTAAACTACGTGCATATAGCAGTATTTTACATTCATATAAATGCAACCAAATGCACACCAAGATAGTGTTTTCTTTTTAAAAAAACTCCCCCAAAATGCGTGCATTTACAGACCCAAAGACGGGCTGATATGCCCATCTATTTCTTCATCACATCAGCTAGTCTCATACAGGAATATTACTTGCAAACCTTGTCTTGTTTACATTTATGTGGACACTGCTCTACAAAGAGGAGACATGAAGCATCCAGACGACATCTACACTACTATATTACTGCACAATGTTACTTTATTTAGACGTGCAGGTGAGTCCAAGCTGCCAACTGTACTTCTGCAAGCGATCATTTTACAAGTGCACTTGTGACACTGCGAGTTCAAACCACAATGAAGGCCAAGCGGCCATCCCCTGGAATATTTACCCTCTTATAAACGAAATCAGAAAGGATATTACATATGTCATCGGTGAAGATACCTAATATAAATTTCAGCAAACTGCTCCTTTCTAATGCCACAATATTTGTAGATAATTACTTAAAGATAGACTGATACAAATCTTGAAAGAAATAATTCTTATGAAATAGAGTTATCATTTTTGTCTTGAAATTAATCTTCAAAGTATTTAATCTTTAATACTTATAAAAGAACTGGATGAGATAGTCTGGCTATCTAGGGAGAGCCTATGGCAATTCTGGATTATGAGCTGTTTCATCTGTTTATGTGGCAGGAAATAAAGCAACAGAGAAAGCACCATTTCTAAGGTGAAATATTAGTTAAATGCCTTGGCGTTAATATTTAAATGTATATTCTGCAATATAAAAATTAAAGTAATATAGATTATTGATAACAAATCTATGAGAACATTTCATTAACAACTACCTGAGATGACAACGGCTCTATTTTGTAATCTTCCTACGTCTAAAAGCCACCTCTGTATGATGAGGGAAGGACAATCTGTAGGAACACCTAACAGCCAGTGACTTCTCCACATCATTGCGAGGTGGGTATTCAGGAATGTACCCAACTGACCCCCCACGCACACGCTATTATCTCTGATGAGGGTCTCAGGTAGCTTCGGGACAGAGCCTGCAGTCAAACTGCAGGAGAGCCACGAGTGGACTAGGACTCACTAAAATTTACTTTTACAATCTTATTTTGCTACTAAAGTTTAAAGCAATGTGATAAAAAAGATTTTATTTCCATTAATTGTATCACATATATGTATATTTAATAATTTGCATTGTTAAATAGCATGTATTAATAATGTGCATTAAATATACAGCCTTGGGTTTTGACTGAAATCACTTAAGTTGTGTATCCAGCAAATTCCAAGGGAATCAGGTGAAAATATGACCTTTCAGATAATAGCATGCAACTCCATCAATCAACTTTATCATGTACTGCACTTCAACCCATCTGCATGCATAATGAATCTGAAGAAAATAAGAAAATGAGTGCAAATAATTGATATCTTAGTTATATCTTTTACTTCTAATGAACTCAAGTTCAGACACGTAAAGAAATACTGTACACGTTACTGATCCGGAAGTAAAGCAGAGAAATTTCATCCGTGTAAAAGTTCTTTTTTAAAATGAAAGCCAAGGAACTACTTGACAAGCACAAAAAATATATCTAATTCTTATCTTTGAGTTGTCTCAACATAAAAGAAAGTTGGAAGCAAGTAGGGAGGGTATATCAACAAAATCTTCTCCAGCAACATATTGCTATTAATTTGGAGCCTACAGGAAACTTAGTAATTATTTTTAGTGTCAGATGTTCTGAAATGTGGTTATGAATCACTACCAAATTTAAGCATTAAAACTTCTTATAGTCAGGCACCTCTCTGCCAAAGAATCAGTATGTTAAGCAAAAAGAGAAATTTAAAAATTAACCTGTTGTGTTTTTGTATAGCACATACATAATAACTACCTGTCTGGTGAGAAAACTGGAATAGTGAAATACTAAATATTCCTCACTAAGTTTGTTGTCAGGTGCTTATCTATTCTGTCATTCTTTAAATACTTCTGAAATGGAACTATTTCTACCACGCACTTTAACATTCTTTAACAGCTGTACAACAATCTACGTAGGAAAGAAAAAGAAAAAAAGCAACATTCAAAGCAGCGTACACCTCCTTAGTAACATTTTCCAGCAAGTTCATGAATTGCTTTAGGCCACGAGTCTTACTGGATATAAACACCAGCTTTCACCTTCAGAACCACACCACAGGTCTGTCCTCAGGTCCAAAGTGAAATGTATTTCATGGTCTAAATTCTGTCCTCTGGGAATTATTAAACCACATTCCAAAACCACTGCAAATAACATTTCAGTTTAGCATGATTGGCAGGGCACGTAGGAGAGGCCCTGGACTGCTTTTTAAAACTGTATTGCTTTTGATGCCCAGAAGGACAGTTTTCACAGGTCAAGCTTCAGATCTCTGGTAGCAAGCCTAAAAGCTTATATCAAAGTTATCTGCACCATACCTACCTGTAAGTAAATAAAGAAGAGTTCAGTTTCTAATGCCATATAGTGAACAAAGGGAACAACAATATTAAAAGCTCATACCAGCTCTTGGTTTAAATCAATATTTGCTTGGCCTGTTTTCCCAACTAAGTTTTATACTTTACAAGTAAATATCGACTTACATCTGAAGACTGACCCAAACCAACGTGACCTCCCTCCCCACACTCTTTCGCAACTCTCCATCAGTCCCTCCTTATTGCTAACACTTCTTTGACATATTTTTCTACTTTCCTTTTCCAAACCCTCCACTTGCCACACTGACCCTATCTCTGCCTGTCTTATTACTGTCCTTACTCAGCTCTCCCTCTGCACGCTTCCCATGCTCATCGTGCCCCATCTTACTATTTTACAAGCAGTTTATGATCTTCCCATTCCAACCCAGCATACTTCGACCCCACTTTGTTCTCTCAACACCATCCCATCTCACAACGTGCTACAATATTATGCAGAAGTTTCCCTTATTTTGGTCTTTAATCCCTCATGAGCAAATTTCTCTGTCTATGCTCACCAATGAGAGCATCTCTTTATTAGTGTCATGGGCCTCCACACCCACGTATATCATAAAACATGATGTGCCAGTGTTGTCTTACACTGACAGGTGGCTGCTTTAGCAAGGGGATGGTCAACATCAGATTATCCATGGCTTGTGGATATCATCGCAGGTTTGCGATGGCCGAGCTCTCCTTGCTCTCTTTGATGAAATCATTAGTATACAACACGGCCACTGAACCAGTGTCCTTAGAAATCGGCAGCACAAGCCCTAACAGAATTTGATTAAAAAAAAAAAAGAAAAAAAGGATCAGATTAATGAAGACCGAACACACGCAAGAGAGAAGGCATGATTCAGCTGCTGTTATTCATTTGTCTTTAGATAAATTTTTCTTTTAATTGTGACCAAGAGGCAAAATTAATCAGTTTCTTAGCCAATCGAGGGTCACAGGCAGCAATTAGGCCTCTGATAATAATCTTCAAATATACAACTGGCAGAAGTTTGCAGTACAGACACTTGTAGAAAAACAGTTACATGGGGCCATACTTTCAAGCTCTGAAATGTTGGAGAATGAACTGGAAATAATCAAACCAATGCTTATATATAAGGGTTCAGTTATGACTGTAGTAAATTTGTGCACTACTTCATGGGGTAAATCAAGAATTGTTAGCATTTATATTTTATTAGCAGTAAATAAACCAAGCGCATAGTAACAATATTATTCATAAGAACCTTTGTCATTAGCCTTTTGTCTCAAATGCAATGTAAACTTTGGAAGAGCGAATGCATTCTTTTAATTAACTGCTGTTCTTACCAAACGTTACACTTTCTTTTTGCAATAAATCTTAAATATCAATCAACAAAATGACCATAATCACTAGGTAAATAATGTTTTTAAAAAAAGATTCTGAATATAACTTCGCATTCAAAATAAAAACAAATAATACCCTAAATAAGCAAACCAGGGATTCTTCTGAGCAGGTCACTGCATAAGTCAGGCTGGCCTAGGGGAGATATTAACTGTCTAATCAACAACTATGTAAAGCCTCACTTACAATAACTTTTACTTCAAAGTTAATAAATCTCATCAAAACTTTTTGCTCTTTTGATAAACTTTTTAAAAAGCAAATGGGGCAATTTTTGCAGTAAGAGTTTTATCAGAAATTAGTGGGAAGTAATTATTCACATGGCCTGCTTTTATTAGGAAATCAAAGGGGTTGTTTCTTAAAAATAATGATTTTTCAATCTTGAATCATTTTGTGCAAGGAATACTTCTGCTTCTGTACTTGTCAATTAGGTAGATGCATTCAATGAGTTGGAAAAGTATTTGATTAAGCCTATCTTCTTCCCCATCCTTACAAAAGCTGAACAAAATTAGAAATGAGGAAAAACTACCAATAAACAAAAACATTGAAACTCTTTGTACTTTATCTAAAACCAAGATTAGAGTTATTAAAAACACTGGAGAAGCCTTTTAAATTATTTATTCCTTAATGAACAGAGTGGACAAGGTGATAAAGCAATTAAGGCATCTCACAAAAGACTCAGATATGTCAGTTTGCGCCACGTTTCAAATTCACGCAGCAAGTTGTTTCCACTCCATCCCAGTGTACCAGGGAGGAGAATCAAGGACTGTTGGCCGTGATGATCACATCATCATCCCCTCATATGCTGTTGGCTAATGGAATTGGTGTGCTTCAGTACTGCCAGCTTGTTGACCACTTCTGCTCAGGAAAAACCGGGCAAAGAACTTTCCATTGAAAGATAAAACAAAAATAAAAATGATCTGCCAGTAACAGAACACATAACTTGCCCATGATTTTTTGATCAAATAGTACCAAATAAAGCTTCTGTCTCTTTATAGACAGATACAAATTAATAATTATTATTTAGAGTAGAACATCTGCTTTGACATCCTTCAATGGACTTAGCTAAAATACTCAATTTGTAGGGAAAATCCTTTTAGTGATCTGGATTAACATGGCGAGATTCACCCAATTTCCAATATAGAAAAGCAAGCAAGAGAACATACAGTCAAAAAGATACTTCCTGTTCATTTAATTCCTGAAAGATTTCCTAAAATTATTATCCAAAAACCCCTTGCAAATTTTCCTTTATAGCATGTGAGTACTGTACATACTGGCAAGAGTCAGACAGATTTCAATTCTGAAGAGAGATCTAGACATAAATAACTGCAGAATATGTAACTAAACAAAGAGATAAGTCAGAAAAGTCAGTAAGCAATGCAGCACCTCTTTTAGTGTATGAGGAGCATTTTCAAGATTAAGGGCAATGTCCCTTGCCAGAGTGCTTACAATACTAATAGTCCTCTTTTTTTCATGTAATATAAAGTTGCTTATCAGTAAACATTCTTTGTGATTGTCTCCTCTTCAACCATTCTACTACCGACCCATCCAAAATATACAGCTCCCCTACCTAGGAATTATGAGAATGAAGAACCACCAACTGTGAAGGCTGAAGTTACCATAGCGCACAGATTAGGAAGACTATTAGTTGCATAAAATATTAACAGCAATACCATTTGTATTGCTCATGAAGTTGTTGTTGGAACACTAATTTGTACCGTAATCCCAGATGCTGCCAGGCACAGACCAGAGAAGGATGGGTCTTCTGCCACCTTCTGCTTGGCATCCATGCTTGCCATGGATTTGCCTACAGTCCCCTCTGAGAGATGAAGCCATCCCTGTTTCCATCCCTGACCACTCTGGATTCCTGTGTCTGAGACTGGGTGGAAGTATTAGTTAAGGCAGAGACACTTCACATCACAGTTCTTCTAGAGTTCATTTCCCAAACCATCACAAATAAACCACAGAAAAAGGGAACAGATAATTCAAGTATGTCAAAACGTTCCAACATTTAACTGGCTTTTAAGATGCATCAACATACTGTAAATGTCAATCAATTGTGACCTAACAGGACAGAATCTATGTAAATTATGTTCTTATTCTACCCTAATTAAACTGTGAGTCACATACAAGTCTTCTGTCTATCACTAAGCTTCTTACAACTTTAATATATTTTCTAATCACCTGCAATTTACTTCAGTTGCAGCTGTGTAGTAGAAAGGGGCTGAGGAAACAATGACAAAAGATCATCCTACTTTTCCCCACCTTCCATATTTAAAACCTACACTCAAAACAACATTCAGTAAGTCTAAAAAGGCAAAGACTACATGCCTCAATTTCTACTGAAGATATCAAAGTGTTAAGATTTTGAATTATACATGGTTTGCACTGATTTTTTGGAGAGGGTATTTCTGGAGTTTCTGTTCTGTAGCAAATGGAAATATCAGATTATTTCTGGGATGAGGAGGGTGAGGGCCGAAAGAGGTGTTTGGTTTTTTCCCATATAGAAGGGAAAAAAAAGACAGAGCAGTTGCTTAAGGGATGGGATTCTTCCAATGTGAAACGATAACAAATGAAACAGAAGAGAATGGCTGCATTGGATGAACTGTTTATATGTACAACAAATGGTATTTCTCATTCTTCCTGTTTCTTCATGATACTGCAGTATTATGTATTCACAGACTTTTGGTATATTGTGGAAAAGAAGAGACATTTCCCTCCACATCACCACTTCCACTTATGCCAAACTACCACCTTCAAAATACATAAAAATAGATAAATAGAGCTCGATTAGATAGATAGCTAAAATAAGGACATGTGAGGAATAAGACTAAAAAAAAAGGATAAGTATTCTGCTGTGCATCTTGTCTGAATATTTTTATAATCAAGCTGGCTACCATTTCAAAAAACGTTTTTTCACATGTCCATTATAAAAACTTACTTACACTTAAGGGAAAAGTAAAGAAGAATTATTTTCACCAGGAAGGGAAGGGGTGCATGTAAGGGACAGCTGTAACATTTCATAGGCAGCAGGTTTTTCCTTCAGTGTCCTACATACGTGGATTCAGCCTTGGGAGTATGAAAAAATAGTAGATAATCATAACAATCCATGCAGATTTTAGCTACAAACATGCAATAGAGCTCCCTTACCCAGGAATTTCCCATTACCCACAACCCATTCTTCTTCCAGGGCCTCAGCTCTCTCCAAAACATTTTCAGTTTCCTTAATGCATGTAGTAGGTAATGCCATTATTTTGGTTTTATGCTACCTTTTAAAATGTGTACTTAGCTACCAGATAAACAACTCCAAACTTTTAAACTCTTACATTTTGTTTTATATTAGTCTGGTTTTATAGAGCCAAAGAATAAAAGAAAGGTAAACATACTGAATGCTACTGATAAGAAAGATTGATTACTTCAGATTTCTCTTTGTGTTTACTGACAAAAGGCAGTGTGCAGTAGCATACCAGGTTTGTTCTGAGTGAAAAATGAAGCCTAGTTGGTAGATTAACCATCTACAAAATGATTCCTTGCAGAGTACGGTATGGCTTTTTGCACTCTAATATCCTATGCAGCAAATCTGACTAAATTACATCTTTAATAAATCATTTAGTACTTACCACGTTTTGCTAATTATTTCAAAATACTGTAATCCTACATTATTTATATGTTAATTTTTTTATCCTAGAAGAACAATAGTGCACATAGTGGATTGGTACCTTCAGTAAACAGCAATATGAAATATATAACTACCAAGAGAAGTCACCATAATTATGCAGCAAAGTGCTCATTTAGGATTTGGATAAGGCTAAACATACAATGCATTCTACTGTGTGCCACTAAATACCCATATCCTTCAAAAAAACTAAGGTGGAAAAATCAGAAGTCACAAAAATAAAGCTGCAAAAAATGAGAAGACAGATTTGGAACCACAATCATGCATGAACAATTACAAATTTCAAATGTAAAGATCATTCAAATAAATGTAACTGATGGATAATCCTCACAGGGTGCAAGTCAAAGTAAACAGACAGTCCACTTTAGAAAGTGTCTACTGAATTGATTTAACAAGTTTAATGCGAGCATCAGTGTGGGGCTATTACTGATCGTAAGCTTTACTGATGTTATTTGTTCGCTTGGAAAAATACCGCTCTTTGGAATGAGCACATTAAGGCTAAAATTGCAGAGAAAACCCTATTACAACTTTATTGCTGGCAAATTGGAACCAAACCTTGTCTGTATATCAATTACTTAGAGTTACCACAGAGATAAATCCTTTTTTTTTTGTATAGGCTCAATCTTGAAGACAGTGATGAGAAAACTCCTTATTATACCCTACCAACATCACTAGGTTTTCTTAGCAATTTCAAGAAATTGTCAATTAAGTTCTTTTTATTAGGTTCCAAAAGCTGTTAAGTCAAACACAAATCTATCATAAGGCTTGTAACAGCATGTTATTTAGGCACATTTCAATGTTTCACTCTTTCATTATCCACCTACCCAAACCCTAATCAAAAGTTCTCATAAAGTGAAGGAGTTTTCAGTTCTCCCATCTCAAGGTTCAGATAAATTTAGAGCAAGTGAGCTCTCATTTCTTGTAACTGGTCATATGAGGAATGCCCATTAAGCAAGTAGAAATATCATTATTTAGATGGCTTTAGATACCAATACAGTTGTTCGCAAGATCATTAATGCTGAATGACACACTGCTGTGTAATTGCACAGGATAGAGCAATAATATTTACAAAGTCTGTCAAATATTAGTACAAACGCACCTATTTTTATGGGCCTTGCTGCCTGGTAGGGTTTCCTTTAAGACAAATAACTGCCTCTAAAAACGACAGTCGAGAAGGGAAGTTGTACAGATCCCAGAGCTACAGCAATGAAATGAGCTGTACTCCTTGCTCCCTGAGCCAAGAAAAGCTAAAGTCTTTGTAGGAATGATGCTTGCAAGTCTCCAGGAAGAGGAAGGAGTCAGTTATTGCACAGAGGAACAGCACAATGAAGGGCCCAACAGGTCACCAACCAAGGCAGCTATTGCCTCATGTCCCAGCCAGACACAGAGCGCCTCAGAAAAAGGGGGACGGAGGGAGGAGGAAAAGAGAAGACACATAATTTTAATGAAGAACTATGTCCTTTAGTATTTCTATAGTATTCACAATTCAGACTAGGTTTCGAAATGTTAAAACAGAGGCTTACGTTCTACACCTGGTAATGCATAACACAAACTTATTAACAAGGGAATTGTATGTTCCTCCATCTTCAAAAGAAACTGGAAATTATTTTGCAGTCCTCTAGTTGGTCCCCACAAACCGATGAACAGGGCTGCTTTTGTTTGAATAGAAAGAACATCATGCTATGAGCGTATATAAATCTGAATGTTAAAAATGCTAACTAGATGTGTTAGAGCTAAGTGGATAGTTATAGGGGCTAGAGTTAAAGATGTCTTAAGATAAATTACCATGTTGCAAGACAGAAAATGCGAGTAAAGTAGTTGTGCAGGGGCAGCAAAGCAAAAAGACTCAAAAGTTACACCACAGACTTTTGTGCTTAAATAGTCTTTTTTTCTTCTCTTTTTTTTTTTCTTCAATAGCTGCCTTCATGTACAGCCATCCCAATTCATTCTATAGCATCCTGACTAGTTGGTCACAGGCTAACGACATTTGAAGAGGAAGAAGGTCAAAGCTATCATTACAGTGGTGACAACCAATCACAGTGAAAAAAAAATAAGTTTTATTTATTACACTTAATATAAGAAACCTTTACTGTGGAATATAATTGTACTGTCACTACACACCAGAGATTTTTAATCCCCAATCATTTCAACATATTTTACAGTTCATTACCTTTTCAGTTAGATATTGCACGAAAGACTCTCCTGAGTCTACACAAAAGCCTTAAAAATTCTACTATTTTTACTCCCATATTTCACCTACATGAAATAATGGATGATGAATTTCAGTGAAGAAAAATACTCATATTCTGCATGAGGTTAGTGAAGAATAAAGAGGAAAAAAACCCCTCAACATAGTCAAAACATTTTGTTAAAGTTTTAAAAAGATCCAACATTTTGTTCGTGAAGCCATAAAATCATAAAACATCTATAAGATGTTTATAAGAACTTGAGTATGGTACGGTGGCACACGGTATAGCATTGTCTTAGCTAAACAAGATGGACTACATATCTCCCCAATAATACACAGTGCTCTAACAAACAAACACAAAGTTATATTGCCTCTAGGAGGCGATTACCTCTTATGATTCTCATAAGTTCTAATAAGTGTCACTGTGAAAAGGTAAGCAATTGTATCACTGTGAATTTTATTCTGTAAAAATCTATCACGTATGGTCATTTTTCACATAATATAGCTTCCAAGCCTTATTCTGTATTGACTGGATATAATCTAGACTTCGTAACAAAAAAAATGACGCTCTTGACATTACGGAGTTTGTCTAGTTAACTAAATCACAAATGTAAAACTACAATTTTGCATTCTCCTTTTTGGTTTTGTTTTTAAATGGGTAAAGTAGGCCCTGAAATACTAATTCAGGAAAGTACTATACACACGGAGAGAGATCTATTTTTCCTCAAACACCACCCCCCCAACCCCCACTGTTTTTCACAAGATCTTTCAAGTATATATTATTTCTCTCTAGAAATGGCCTCTTTGCATTCTAATCAAATAAAAGTACACTTCTTCAGTGTCAAAGAAGAAGAAATGCAGTTTGGCACATAGCAAAACAATACACTTGAAAAAAGGCAATGAACCACCAAAACAGAATTTGCCTTTTTTCTTTTTTTTTTTTTTCTTTTTCATGCGAGTTGTGCAATTTCTAAACACTACAAAATTAATGCAGTCTAAATCTTGAGTCTACCTGAACTGACCCTTATTCTACCAATTAATTTCCTTGACAAAAAGATACATGGAAAAAAACTATATTAAAATTCTGGTAGACACAAGAGGAGAGTGCCTAGGTCTAGTAAACAAGGGAGAATCAAGAAAAAAATTAGCAACTCTCAATCTGAAATAACAAATTAGAAAAACTATAGAAAAAAGGGATCATGTAAATAGAACAAAAAACGTAATCAGCAATCATGAAATTGAAGTCTTTTTCCCACCATATTTTCTTCAAGGCCGGTTAAAATCAGTGGAATTTATGCTGACACAAAGCAGATGCAACACAATACAAAAATATGTCGTTCATTTTGAAGAATCATTCAGAAACCTTATTCTTGTAAGAACCAGCCACCAGACAAAAAAAGTATTCCAGAAAAATGCGTCAGAGTTTGGCTTGCTGGGCAACCTTAAGATATCAGCATCAAAAAAAAGTAATTCTGCAGTGGAATCCTGACCTGTTGAAAATAACTTGCTATTTTCTTTGGCAATGGAAGGGCTGGCACTATTTTGCCATTGAGTTTTGCCATAAGTTTCACTGTGCCTGGATTTTACTGGCTGATAACTTACAATGGGAATCCATTCTTGAGAGGCAATTCTTTGGGCTGCTTTGAGCTGAAGATAAACTGAGAAGAATTTTAGCTATCAGGAGACTGGACATAGATATGAAATCCAGAATAACAGTACTAGCCAACAGAGTCAAGGCCCACGAACCTCTCACAGCAGTAAGTTCAATAATCATTTCCAGTAAAGGTATTCCATGTTTATGCTGATGTAAATATGACATAGCTAGAGGAACGTGAGCTCCCCGGCTGGAGTTTTACTAAGATTCAACTACAATGGAGAGCTTATCCAGTTCAACCTGGTTGGCATGATATAAAACATCAATGACTAAACTGTCACTGCTGGTAAAATTCTGCTTAATCAGCAGGCTGATGAGTCAGAAAGTAGTCCAAGGTGAGGAAGTTGAAAGGCATTTAATAAGGTTTTGCACTTCACTCTAGAAATATATCTACAAGGCTCTAATGCAAGAGAATAAAATTATGAAGGAACACAATGTTGGGAAGACAAGTGCAGATTTGTCATGAGTAGAAATTCAAGGCAGACTTCCCCCCATTCAACTCTCAATTCTCCTTTCAGGGGGAATGAGGCTTCCAGCTGTTGAACAAGACCAGCTAGAGCCTTTATTTACCTCTGGTGACATAGAGTTCATTCATCTAAAAGCTAGAAATTTTCACCTACTTATCTATGAATGGAATGGGATATAGGACAAGCAATTGGACATCCAGTCACTACACCTATCAAAGATAAACTTTTCTTCCTGCGGAAGAGTAGGTTAGCTGAGGCTGACAAGAGATTTTCACCCTTTTTTCATAGTATCCATAGCATAGGTTTTACTAGCTTGAACGCTTTTCTTACTAGAGCATCTGGCACTGCAGGATGTCACACTTAAGAGTTCGATGTATTCACATGGCCAAGGTTATAAAAAAAAAAAAAGTTGAATTCTGCCACTCATTTCCACTTCTGTATCTATGTCTTTTCCTCTTGTGCTTTAGAGTGTAATCAATTTTAGAATCCTAGCATCCATTTATGCAAGTACATCAGTAGGCTGTAGGAACTTAAATTACATTCTTAACATAGAAGTCATCTATCCATAATTTCCAAAAGACAAGGTTAATTTAGAAGACTTTTTCATAGGTAAACTTTTCTATGGAAAATCTTTTCTTTTAAACAGCCAGACAAGCTGTATCTTTTCTTTTTAGAGAAAGAAGCATCGTTGAGATGTGCAAATAACTGAGTATTATATACTAGGGAGTTTTGTATGTAAGAGCAAAAGAATGATTGGAAATGTGTAAAGGTACTGTCCTTCCTGGAACCACAGAGATGTTTTCTCTCTATGCAACTAAGGAAATTACACATTCAATATACCTTTTCTGAAACTACGTTGGTAGAGAGGTAAGAACTCAACAATGAATATTTGGTTGATATATGTGAACTCTAAAATGGCTTGACTAAAATAAGAAACATTTAAAGAAACCCTTTAGTAAAAGAAAATTATTTTTTAGTTTGCCACCTATTTTTTCTTCCTTTTTTTCGCTCCTTCCTGTTGGCTTCCTTCCTTTACGCTTTCACCTGTTAGCACTAATTTCAGCCATCCAGCATTATAACAACAGGTGAAAAATTGCCGAGTTTATACCCCTGTAAAAGGCTGGATCATGCAACACTGGTACAGAAGTCAGGTTTTTGAGTGGATTGCAAAATCATTGGAGTCTTACAGAAAATCCTCAGATCAGTAGACAAATGCTAAAACCAGACTTATTTAAAACTTTATAACTATTTTCATGTTGAATCAATATGCATGTCTAGAACCTTGTTTAAGAAAACTATTCACCATGCAAAGTTTTAAATGCACAGTATCAAAGAAGAATTTTTGACATTTTGATTCATACATGCTTATAAAGCTCCAAGACAACATGGTTTAATTATAAAACATATTTCTACTGCCTTAGTCATGCCAATTAAATTTGATTGGATACTTTCTTTATTCAACAAGCCCCTTTCATGTCATTTTAATTTACTGTCAAAGCAGCCTGAATATTGGAAACTAAATTATTTACTACAGCCCATAAGCCAATAATGTTCCATTTGTCTCGTACAGAGGGAGACTAGACTAACAAGATTATTAAGGACATTACTTGTAATAGCGAATGTCCTTCACTTTATTTGAGCTTCATGCTGTGCTTTCAGAGATCATACTTCAAAAGAGCTCCATTTCATTCCATCACAGAACCTCTGATATAAATTATTCTTTGCTAGCTTTGTAATACTCTGATCATAGAGAAAGTGGACCCGATCTTGTTGTGTAAAAACAGAGGCTTCTTTCCTAAGATAACTACATGGTTTATTTGTGCTAAACACCTTTGATGCACTCCCTTGTGCCAATAACACAGAACAGGCAGAAATCAGCTAAATTTATCATACAATGATGACATCTCAGAGATTTAATTCACAAGGGCTCTGGTTGTCTTTGCAATGATTTCAAACCAAATTCTGCAATCTAAATGCATGTGGTTAAAATCAATCTTGTAAGTTCTTAAAAACACCGTGTAGAGAATGCAATAAATGTAATGCAGAACAGACTTCAGGAAACCAACAGACCCAGCTTTTCACAAACAGAGACTTGAAAAATAGCATACGAATTGTCTAAGATATAAGCCTGTCATACAGACTGATAAATTGATAAAGGATTACAAACACAAAGAAAGACTGAAAAGATAATAAGCTGGGGAAGGCAATTCTTGTCCTAATGTTAGAGCCACTCTTTGCCTTTTTGTTACGACTCAAGTTCAGCAAGACCCTTAAATAGATGACTAACTCAAAGCAAATGAATAATCTTGTTTAAATCAATGGAACTGCTCGCATGCCTAAAGTTAAGCACATGTTTAAATCTTTTTCTTAATTGAGATTTGTTATTTATGATACTGGAAAGTATTTCAAAGAATCAAAGAACGGCACAGAGAAGTAGAAAGGTTTTTGTAAAATCGACTAGGAAACCCCTTCAACTTTAGGAAAAGACAGCTAGCATATGGGAAAAACCTCCTTCAAGAACACTGGAAGAAAGGTAGAACATTCAGTAATTCCTCTATCCTCACATACGTACACGGGAACAACACCCAATCTTGTGCAATGTACTGTACGCTGAATTTCAGATACCAGCATTAATGGGGAAGATACATGATTATTAAATACGAGCCCCATTTCTCCTGTGTACAACGCTGACTATCTTGAATTAAGGAGATCAATTTGAAACAGTTGTGAAAAAAAATAACTTAGGATATAGCTTAGGGTTAGTACTGTAAGTCTCACCTACTTACTAGCCCTTGTGAAAACTGAGATTATGTCAGGTTTGCTATTTTCATCGGCTTTAATTACCTTTGGTTTTACCATGTAGATACACCCTGCAATCACATGATAGAATGTGATAGCTGTGAAATAGGAAGAAGACAACAAAGATACAGGTCTCTACATATCTGTCAAGAAAATGATGGAATAGCCAGAGAGTTTAAATTCTTAAAATCTTAAAAACTTAGGAAATATTCACAAAAAATAGGGCCAAGTATAAATTTCTTAATCTACTAAGAATGGACTTACATCAGTATTTCTATATGCCTGTTAGGTTACCTGTTCAGGACATTTACTAGTTAGAAGCTTTTAAAGGATGATCGACAAAACAAAAAAGTTCCTGAATATGCAGAAATAAAAAGTAGGAAAAGACAGCAGCAATGTTTTATTGACAAAAGCACTTTCTTACAATGGAGGAGGGCATAAGGTGATAATTTAGTGTTCCAGCACAGATTTACTGGATAATGGCCAAATATTTCAAGGCAAACACAGCTGTAATGTTTATGTTAAAAACAACAGGCTATGACGGCAGTCAGTCAGACATTCTGTGTCCTTCAAGTACTGAAAATAAATTGTTTCTTTTCACACAATAACGAGAGACATCGCTAAAGTGTAACACAACAGAAACCTCTGAGAAAATGGTGTCCTCTTTACAGGAAGGAATTTTTATTTGCTTTCTTGAATGCCTCAAAGACAATCCCATTCACCAGCATCACTTCATCATTTTAAATGAAATCAGATCTGAAACTTAGAAATAATGTTACAAAAAATGCTACTGCTTTTAATGCCTAAATTCATAATGGAGAGACGTTTTAGTTCTTCATGTCCTCAATACCGTTTTCAGACTTTTTTTTTTACAAACCTGGATTGGAACCGTATACGTTATACGTATAAACAGTGCATGAGAATAGTGCTCCTGACAACTGAGCAGAAATTTGCCTTTAAATGTGGGGACTTTATCAAAGTGAGGATTACAGAGTTTGATTCTGCAAAATCAAATATGGCAAACAAATACTCCTTTTTTTTATTCTCTGCGTTAATATGTGGCACCTCTATTTTGAATCCTTTGCCTTAGTACAAATTTCCTGGGACATACAGAATGAAAAATAACTCAGTGGCCCACCAAAAAAAAAAAGTCTTACTGTAATGTTTATATATTGAAATGTACTTTATGACTCTACTACACTTAAAATATGCTTCCCTATGAATGTTTAAATAAAGATGTTCCTATGGCTTATCGTGTACTTACCAAAACCCAAAAAATTTAATGAGATATACAATCGTGAAAATAATTCAGATTACAGAATTTGGATTTTTCATTTTTAGATCCGATTATCAACAGCTGTAAAATCTAGATGTATTTCAACTATGTGGATGTTAAAAACATATTCAAACTTGGTGGGTTTTATTCATTTGACCTATACTAACAGACAAGAATGCAATGAGCATTCCTTTCAAGTCTTTGAGAAGGTGTTATCTATCAGCTGCTCACACAGGACAAATATAAATATTTCCCAGCTCAGCTAAAAAAAGTGAAAGAAAAATTGGGAATTAAAAAAAAAACCAAAAACCAAAAAAACAACAAACCAACCCTGAATTCAGAAGATAAATGCCATAAGGTCTATGTAATTTGTATGAATCAACAACATAGATTCTTAATGTTAAGCTGAGTCTTGCAAGTGGTAATCCTTGTGTGCTTCCTGAATCGTTGCTGCTTTGTCTTCATGTCACTAATACTTTTTTAGCTCATGAGCTGATCAACGTTTTAATCCTTTTTTTGTAAAATAAATTTTTAACGAAATACGCTAAGAATGTATAAGAGTTTCTCATCTTCTGCAGGAAAAAGCATAAACGCCGTGTTAAAAAAATGCACACTGAAATATATATTGCACTCCTATACAAGGCACATTACATTTGCTTATTAATATATGTAAGCTCCATTTAAGTATTCTGTGCATGTGTGTATCTAATTAAACACAGGTATGCATTAATGTATATGTAATACAGGCATCAACATAAAATATACTATATTTAAAGTAGTCATTAAGATTCATTCTAGCAGTTCTAGCCCTGGGAAAACACATACATGTGTAACAAATGAATATGGTCCCCATAACTGCCCAGGTTATGTATAATAGGAGCTGGAACTCAGCTGAGGGAATTTTGAAATCTAGTCTCCTGGTTTTTTATCCCAAACATTTATTTCATATGGGCCTAGGTGATAGGAAATACTTCCTTTTTTATATTCATGCAGGTTCTTTGATAAACAGCAAAGCTAAAGTAATTCAATAGTAAATTAGGCCTTGTAAAGCCATATAGAAAGATACTCAACAAGTAGCTTCATGACACTTTTCTCAATTTATGTTACAGATATGTTTGTATTAAAAGACACAAAGGATGAATTCTTTAACATTTCTGTATAAAAAAAATCATGTGCATAAACTAATGTGGGTTTTTTCCTGATTGAACTTTATACACCATGTTCCATTTTGACTGAAACAGTGAAATAACTAGCATGTTGCCTCTCTGAAGCCGAAAGCAATTTTCTTTTCTAATTTTAGTTATGCAAAGCCTATGGGCATCATCAGCATTTAGTAATTAGTTTTATAATTACTGCTGTTTTGCTCACTGTCATTCAATTTTTCTTACAACATGGTCTGGGATTGAAACATCCCACATCCACAGCTGTGTAAATTGCCATCCATTTATAAGACAAAAAAAGTAACATCCAACATACATCATTATTCAGTCAAGAATGTGTTATTGGTACTTAGGTGATGCTTTGAGTACATAAGCTGCCCAGTAAAATACAAAGCAAAATATAATTCAAATACTTAGTAAATGCTATATAAGAGAGGAAACTCTAGAAAATCTAAGATGGAAATAAAAGAATTTCCATTAAATTACATATCAGTCTATTATTGACACCAATAGCTGTTCCAAACATTAAAAAAAAATCTTTTTTAAGGAAATATTCAGTTGCTGAGCTGAAAATCACTCAAATTCAGATTTACTGATATTGTAATTTGATCATTATTGTTAGAACAATTCATAGTCTGACAACTAACTACAAAGTCATCTAACCTAGAATTACCTATCGATACAGTGTTAATACATTTAGACATGATATTGCAAAATATTCTACATCCTTGACTAGTTAATTTTCTGAATACTAAAAATACAAATGCATTTTGGTATGACATATTCATTTAAACCCAACAATTTGTCTTAAAGATGTTATACTCCAGCAATATGAGAAATTGGCTAGAATTCTTACACTAGTCTTTTACAAATGTTATTTTTCAATATTTATAATTTTTTGAAATGTATTATTTGAAATATGATGTTAATTATGAGTTTTTAAAGGCTAGAAAGGCAATAGTAAAAAAAGAGTGAAAAATCTACATTCTCTTCTTAAAATAAGCATAATTTCTTCAGTAAGCAAGAAGTGCTTTATTTTCTAGAACATGTCTGGTTCAAAAAAAGAAATTAATCACGGTGAGAAGTCCCGCGAAAGGTTGTGCCAGCATCAGTCAGCTACCATGGATGCCGACCTGCGAGAGCACGTCTTCCCCCAGCAGCGGTGAGACCAGAGAGCACCAGTGCAAATGCTCAGAACGGGACATCAGCCATGGAACGAGTTGTATTTGCAATTCCCTCTTTCCCTACCAGAAAGCAGAATAATATAGTCCTTTTAATCTTATTCCCTATCATTTGTCAAGCTTAGCTAGGAGAAAACAGCTGCTAATAAACATAAAGCTGTCATATACAAAGGGCAGGATTGTGCTCAGCCCAGTGAAGGGGTAGAGGAGATATTCCGCTGCAGAGGAAGAATTTAGGCAGATTGCTTCCAAGGATTTTTACAGTAGTGTCCTCTATTTTATGTTTTGCGACACAGCTAGAGAGTCTTACATTTTTGTCCTGAGTGAATCGATGAGGAGAAAATAATTCTAAACATTTTTTGCTATTCTTTTTATTGAAAAAAAAAAATAAATCTCGGTTTAGAATACTTTTTAGTGAATATATAGCGTTTGGTATGACCTGAGTCAGAAAATTCATTGTTTTCCCAAAGAGTAAAATTTTAGACCTTTAAACAAAGCCTGAAAAACAAAAACAAAGCTTTGCCTCCAGTTGTCTACAGAGTATGGGATGAGAAGATTCTCAGAGTCAAGACTCAGACAACTGCAGCAGTGGCTGCTTATTGTTCCTCCAGCCCTTACAAAGTGTTCTTACCTCTTGCCCCTTACAGATTAACACTTACAGTCTCCTCCACGCCCACCCTCACTAACAAGGTCTACAGCCTGCAAATTGCCCTTGGGGGCCTCTCCACCTTACTCCTGCTACGAAAGGCAGTAGACTCCCCTTACGCAGGGTGACCAACAAGGCCGTGCCATCGATACAACGCAAAGCTCACCACGGCTGCACACCCCACCACAGCCCGCCCAGCTCCTGCCTCAGCTTGATAGTCTGGCAGAAAGAACCACAGTCTCTCTGATGGCCACAAAACATCAAGGGTGTGCGTCCCTGGGGACACAGGTCCGTCAGGAAATCTCTAACAAAACCACAAAGTATACCTTTGAAGGACTAAGGCCTACACACCACACCAGCAATTGGCTTCCATCTATTCTGAATCCTTTTGTGTTTCTCCTTTTACAGTGGCAGAATTCTTCAAAGTGACAAAGGGGTTTGTTGGGGTTTTTTTAGTTTTTCTGTTGGTTTTGGAGTGGTTTGGGGTTTTGGGTTTTTTTTTTTTTCTTAATATATGAAAACCTGTGTACAGAGAAATTTCATTACCAACTCTGTCTCCCCTTCTCCTTAAAAAGATACACAAAGGAACCATATTGCACGTAATTTTTGAGTAGAAGAAATAATTTCCATTTTTGAACCTCTGAAAACATATGGCCAGTTGGGAGATTTTCTGGCTATAAGCAACTAGATTACTCTTTCAGGAAAACAAACAAACAAACCCCAAACAAACAACCCAACACGCAACCTACCCCCTCCCAAAATCCAAACACAAAATCCGTGAAATCCAAATTCATGCATTTGTGCCTCAGAAGTTTTGGGCTCAGTTACTAAAACACATAGATCCACATGCAAAGCTTTTTCATCTCTGAAATTCGAAACAACACTTTTATTAAAATACTGCAGGAAACACACCTGAATAAAACCAGATTATTTCTAAGATGAGAAGCGAAGTATTTTGTACATTGATGCACCATTTAAGCTAGATAAAAAGCATGTCATACACCATGGCTTCCACTTATTTGAATGACATGCTACGCAGTATTTTTAAAAAAGTTGCAAAATGTTCTCTCTGTGTATTGTTCAGGACAACTGTTACTAATCTACAGGAATATCATTACAGAAAGATATTTCAGAAGCTAGAGTGATTAACTGGAATCTATCTATTTAGATGCCTGTTTACACACGGGGATGCAATTTGGTGGTGAAAAGGCGGGAAAGGGACTGAGCTAACTGTCCTGCACTCCTAACAGGGACAGCTGCCTTGGGAATTCTGTGCCTGTAAGTCAACGGGCCTGAAAATCCTCTCTTCACTTTGGATGGACCCAGTAAAACATCGCGAAGGAGGAACAGAGGATTCATTATGGAAGAAATGCTGTCTGACGGGTGGAGCAGATAACATAAGTTATTAGCTGTAACACTCTTCGTTGCTAGCTTTTGAATACACCCTGCAATAAAACATGCAAAGGATTTTGAGATCTTCAAATTACAATTCTCATATAAACGTGAGGAAGTAATACCGTATATTCCAGAAACCTCTTCATTCATGAAATATTCCTGGCCATATGTCTGTAAACTAATAGCAATCACCAAAATGGCATGAAACATGGCACGAAAAAGTGTGAAAAATAACACGACATAGATCTGATACATCTTCAGGGAGAAGTTTCAGGAGAAAACCCTCCAATGCTAGCAACATGCAGTGGCTATCAGAAATTTATTTCTTCTCATTTTGTCGGTGCCTATTAAACCCAACTACATTGACAGTCAAAGGTTAAAAAAGGGAATAAATTAACATTATTGTCAATCATTACATACAGAAGAATAATTAACTCAGTATGTTTATTTATCTACTTTCGCTACTTGATTAAATGAATGACTGATGACAGGTTCCTTGTTTTCTTTTCCTTCTTTTTGTCAGTATAAATGATCAGTATGAAACTAAACGGAGGCATTAAATTGAAATTGTTAGAAGTATAAGATACACTACAGGTGGATTCAAATTATTTCAACCTTCTTACTCTACGGTAACTTACTAAAATACATTAATATATACACAAAGAACTCCATTAATAGTGGAAATCATCTCTAATCTGACTGACTTGCCTCTCAAATATTATGTATTAATATTTAAGTTTCTCTTTTTTAAAAAAGAGAGGTTTAAAAGTTCTGTACAGAAGTCGTGCAAACGAATGCAGTTATCCAATTTATCCTTGGATAAATATCCAATTTATCCTTGGATAACTCATAACCAACAGTGTGTGCAGAGAGGCCAAAGCATTCTTAAATGTTGGCTAGTGTTCTGAGTAACACAACCCTAGTAAATAGTTTTGGGAAAGAAACCAGGGCAAGTATGGGTACGGTAAATTGAAAAATTGTCATTTGGGTAACGTGAGACGAGGGAAGAAAGCAACAGAGATAGAAAGTCAATTCTCTCTTCAGTCTGCCTGTAAGCGTACACCCAATCTCCTCCTGGCAGCCTGCTGCCGGGCAGAGTGGTGGTGATACCGTTTCAGATCCAAGGCTTTTCTTTTCTCACTCAATTCATAAACAAGAGAAGCAAGACTTAAAGTTCTGATATCGCTTCCTTTAGTGTAGCATAGAATCGAAATAATTCCCCAAATTTTTGAGGACAGACGAAATCCCAAGCTTCTGAAGTGAGGACTGAAGCACGGTTTCCCCTGAGCTGACCAAAGATTGCTGCCTGGGCTAGGAAAGTTAACCGAATGCAACTGCATTTTTGGAAAGTTAAAGGAATTGACCCAGAAGTCTGAGGAGACAGCTTTTGTACAGGATTAAAAAGAAAGTAAAATATCTTTCTCCCAAAGCAATTCACAGTGGTAAATGGCTGAGAGCTTGAAACCTTTGTCTGTTACTTACAGAATTTACTGTTGAGAACACAAACTGAAGGAAGTCACCAGCAAAATCTGCTCCTTCATTTACACTTGTGAAGAAACTACCTGACTCTAAGGAAGCCACTTTTTCTTAAAGACAAGGCTCATGACTTTTTGATACTTGGAAATATTAGAGACAGCTGAACTCAAATCATGCAGATAGTCAACTTAACTCTAATTTTGAACCAAGGGAAGTGTAGATTCAGGACGAGTTATTTTCTTCCTATTTCCATACAAAATTCTGGCTCCAGTTAGTATGCTGTCTTAGAAAGTGAGCTCCTTTTCCTTGCAGAGCCCTAACTTCTGTGCACGACAGTACTAGGACTGTGACTCTGTGTGTGTGTGTGTGTAGAGGTGACTTTGAGGCAGGTCTGGGTGGAAGGAAACCTTTTGTGCATGCTTAGGAAGGATCTCCTGAGCTCACTTAGTTTGGCTATGGTCCAGTTGCTCTTGTCCAGATAGGAAATTGATACCTGACATGCCAATGCAAGTTGTCTGAATAAGATGGGTATCAGACTGGAAGGTGGCATAAGGAACTCTTCAGGAAACCCTGTACAGCTATTTGTTTCCAGCCATGTTCTGAATTCTGTAGTAAGCAAACATTGCACTTGTACCTATCCTGGCCCATTCAATATCCCAACCGTGAAAGCCACTTTCCCCAGAAGATTACTTCCCCAATCTCAGCTTGCGGTGCCTGCTAAGTTCAGTTCTCTCTACCACAGCCTATTCATGCTGAAATAATTACTCTGTCGAAACAAAATACAAAAGGTAACCTTCAGCATTCGCAATTATTCCCAGGAATTTACCTCTTGACATTGTTCAATCTTTATCAGTAAAAGGAATCCAGAACCACCACAATGAGAGAGAAATTCATGTTAATTCCCAAAGTAAAAAAAAACCCAAACAAAAAACCCCACCAAACCAAAAAACATTCATATTACATCAAAACGCATATCAAATATACATCAGTGGGATAAACCAGAGACTATCACACTGGAATAGATACCGCAACTTTTACTTTAGGCTTTCATGCCACCGTTACTGAAATATTGTGTTCAGCTGCGGTTTCCTCCATTCTGAAAATGTTAGAAAATTGGATAGGACTCAAGTAAGAGCTACAAGAGTGATTAGACTTCTGAAAGTCATTCCCTATAGTGAAAGACTAAGAAAGCTCAATTTATTTAGTTACTGAAAAGAAGGTTAAGAGGATCACAATACCTACATGTGGAAGAGATTTCTGACAGTAGGCAGCTCATTAATCTAGTGAAAAAGGCATAACAAGATCCAGTGTTTGGAAGCTGAAATAAGACTACAAATGAGGCACACTTTTTTCACAGTGACAGTAATTAACCGTTGGAACAATCTGCCCAGGGATGTAGTTGATTCTTTATCATTTAAATGCTTTACATCAACATTAGATACTTTCCAAAGAGATAAACCTGTATCTCAAACAGATGCAGAAAATACTGGATGAGGTTCTCTGTCTGGGGTCTGCAAGAAGTCAGACTGGATGCTTATCACACCTGCTCAACATTGTACCTCAACAAAACAGTTCTGCAAGTGCTCTGCACTTCAAGGATCAATCATCTTCTGACCATCGTATCCCTCCTTTGTGTGCAGTTCGGTTCATACTGAATGGAGGCTGTCTCCAAAATTCATATTCCTGCTTGGCAGGTGAAGCAAGAACCCTTCCAGGACAGATACGGGCATCTTCAAAGAACATCCCATGCCATGTTCACTGTCTGGCATTATCACTGCTGGAGACCAAATTACATCAAAACTGCCAGTAAGCACACACTGGAAAGCACTGGCTTTGCCTGATGCTTCTACCCAAGGAACATCTGTTGGGCTGACTCCAAGCTCATGATGGGTGAGTCAATATGTAGACCTTGTAAAACGTTGGAGCTTTTAGTGTCAAGGCTGCCAAATGGCCTCTCAACATAGCTGTCTGTATGAAGAATACAGTTCCTTTATGTTTAATGAGGTTGTTGGAGAATCAGCAGCTTCCATGAGGCTGTTGAAGAAACCAATTACAAAAGCAAAATGTATGATGAGGTTAGGTGAGCTGTTAATTTTCCTCTCACTCCCTTAGTAATATTTGTGAAAGAAAACTTGCCCTTTAAGTCTTCAGGATAGGATGTTGGAGCAAAAGAATAACAGAGGAAAAAAAAAAAGAGTACAGAGATAAAAACTACAGAGAGCAGGACAAGAAGAGTAAGTAACAACATTTATGCACAAAATAAGCAGAAACAGCCTGACACATAAGGGTAAAGAGAAAATAG
Source organism: Grus americana (assembly GCF_028858705.1). Lineage (NCBI taxonomy): Eukaryota > Metazoa > Chordata > Aves > Gruiformes > Gruidae > Grus > Grus americana. The sequence continues at coordinate 41,759,892 of NC_072856.1, read as the reverse complement.
TGTGCCGAAGTATTTAAACAATGAAAATATTTATCTTCAGAAAAACTAAACATCTCATTTCTTCATCTCTAGGAAGGGATGCAAAGAAACATTTAAAATGTAAATAAAAATAAACGCTATGCCCTCAGAACGTGGTGTGAGGGCGGAAGCCCACAGAAAATCCCGCCCGGACTTACCATACAATACAGGGCTTTTTAGAATACCTAGTTACTCTAACTTTTTTCTTGTGACACTTAAAAGATTGGCAACAGACTGCAAAATCTTTAAAAAATACTGAAGGGACCTTTTCTTTTTATAAGATATACCTAATTAAGACAATATAACACAGAGATTCAATATAAAATGGATTAGCAATATTCCTCCTATTTGATTGCTTCATTATCTACCCTGAGTGTAAATCTTAACGTTATTCTGAAAACTGTCTCCTCACAGACGTGGGTTAAATTTCCTAATGAAAAGCTCATTAAATACAGTATTCTTGCAAAGGACGTGAAGATAGCGTTATTGCTTAAGAACTGGACTCTTAGTCCTGGGACACGGGAAGAGGGCTCTATTCCCTGCTCTTCCACACACTTCTCACGTGATAGTGAACGAGTCACTCTTGGCTGGCTTTGCAATGTGCTCAGCAGCTGCTTCTTATGATCAGATTACCAAAGTGCTGAAATCTTTTGAAAATCTGGCTATTTATTTTGTTGCTGAATAGGATCAGAGATCTTTTGAAATCTGGCCCCAGTTGGGGTGCTGCGCTCTTTTGAAAAGCTAGCCCTAAATCTGTAGATGCCTCAATTTCTCTATTAGCATTATCAGCACTGTTCTGCTTCATCAAGAGGATGAGAAACAGCTGGCATACACAGCAATTCAAATTTGAAAGGGGATATATAAATGTAGAGTTGCTCTGATAGTTGTAGAAATGTCATATGTACTTAAAAAGCAAACAAAAAAACAGCTCCTGATTTTTCCTAAACCTGTACACAACTGTTGTTTTCTATAAAAGCTAAAGTGAGGTAACGTTGACAATATTATTCAACTTGCTATAGGTAACGCTTGAGAATTGTTTGTACGTATAAAAATGTGAAAAAGTATTTCTCCCTCTTCTTTTTATGATTATGAATATGCATTTAATGACTTTCCAGATGATGAAATAAGACACAGAATGTTGTACTTGTGTGTGGTACCACCCCATGCAAAGCAAAGCAAAAACAATTTTTATGTGATACAAGTAGAACACAAAGTGACAACACACACATGCTTGTGCAGATGCACTCGGCTAACTCTGCAAGTAACAATTATAAGGAGTGACGTGCTCAAGCACTGAAATTAAGGTAAGCATTTTCTAACAACTCCATTTATGAGGACAATGACTGTGGCACAACTGGAGTTAAGTAGTTTATTAGGGATTTGCCTTTCCTTCCTTACTTCGGAACAGAAATCACAGTATGACTAAAACCTTTGAAATTAAAAATAAAAATATTCAGCTTGGCTTAAAAGCTAGCAAATAAACAGAAAAGACATTTCTTAAGGGAGCTTGATATTTTAAAACACCACCTAAGTCCCCAGCTGTGTGGAAATTCTTATTTTGCTCGCAATCTCGCATAGATATAGAGGCTTACACCTTCTCTAAATCGTAAGCTCTCTATGAAGGGTGTTCTTTAATTACAGACAGCTAATGAAAACAGTTTTTACTGATCTCTCTAATGTCCTGGGAAAGTCTTTACTATGGATTCATTGTATTCTACTTTATATTCCTGATTGAAATGGGAGACCACAAGAGCATAGGGATTTGGTGGAAACTCGATTTCCTTCCTCTGGCTTCAAAGAGAACAGTTGCAGAAATTAAGCTGCGTTGATATTGTGGTCAAACTTTGGTCAGGCTGTGGTTGTACTTGCATATTATATAGATATAAAATCACTGAACTTTGGTTTTTAAAATTTCTTGGTCTACCTTCAGTATCTAAATCTCGCTCTGTTGACCACAGGTATCTAATATAACTATTACATGAAAATAAGAATTATTATTAAATCCATGTACTTCAAACTTCACTTCCAGAGCTCTGACTATTATTTACTCCAAGTATTGAGACAGCCACTTTGGAAAATATTAATAAATATATAACTGCAAACATATGAGATGGGAAACACAGATTTACTCTTTCCATTTTAAAAAAAAAAAGTTTGTGTGTTTTCTTTCACTTCAGACAAAATATTTTCTTTGAGTCATGATTTTTTTACTTGTAATACGAAGTGATGTAACTCTTGGTATAACAAATATTATAAAAGCTCATTCATTTACACTGCTTTATTCCCTTGTGTCTATGTACTAATAAGGCCATGGCTCCCTCTCTGGGGTTTTTGCTTCATTTCTTGTTTTTAAGATCTCTGCTACGTTCATTATCACTTGGTTAATCTACTTCAGCTTTTCATACAGACATATTTATTATCTCTGCAACAGACTCAACAAGGTCTGAAAGAAGTGACATATGGTAGAAGTTCAGATGACCCAGAAAACCAATAAGCTACGTTAATAGAAGAAACGAAGGCTAAACTCTATTGAATTTATCAGGACTTTGGGTATGTCCTTACATTCTCTGCTCAGCTGAGGAGCTAAGGTATGATAGCAATACCGAAACGGTTACATCCAACCACAAGATCCAATTTCTCAACCGCTTTCATTTGCAAAATGGAGCATCACAATATTAAACTTCGCCGAGGCTATGTGCAAAACACTCTTCATAGCAAAGACCCTTTTCTTCTGTCCAGAAAATGACAAATAAAAACACAAACAAAAGTTCTATCAGATATTACAATCTACAGATAGCAACAGCCTTTTTCCATTTTACATATCAAAAACTACAGCAGTGATTACTTTTTGTCTGTTTCTGATTACTAAAAGCAAAAAGCAGAACAAGCGCTTTTGGCACACCGGATTTATTGCACATCTGTAATTGGCTAACCCCATCATGTGCATTATTTGAAAAAGTTTGTAGACTGCACATATAATCTAGGATATTCATGCTTCTAAAAAAGACCACCTGGAGCTAACCCATGCAAAATAACACATGAATGTAAAAATCATATGGAAACATTTTATTAGAGCTTTGGAAAAGTGGACTGTTGTGGCACTGACTTTTACATAGAAATTTCTACTGGATGACAAGTAATTAACTTGTTTTTAATTTGAAAGTTTTCCCTGACTTATTTTAAGATCATCACCAAGGCTGGAGCCAATGCAACTGTCAATACTATTCTCCTCCTGACGTATTTACCTCTGCAAATCTGAAGCCCGTGCTTTTGCCAAAACCTCCTCAGCCAATACTGTCAAATGTTTTCAACCATGAATTATAACGGCAACATTCACCATCTTTTAGATGATGAATGAGGAAGGTCTGTTCTGAATTCAGGAGTGAATTTTGAATGACACAGTGAGGATTACTGCGCACAGAAAGACGTGCACATTGAAGGAAGAAAGAATGAAGTGAAAAGTTAAAAACTTTTTTAGGTTTCTTTTAAATATTAATATTCTTCACCAGGTTGTTTTCATTACCAAGCCTGCATTGAGAATGCAAACACGTAGAGAAAAATACAGGACTAGAAAAAGGAGAGAGTCAACACTGGAAGCCAAGTACCAGAGGAAGACATTATGCATATTTGGTCTTCCAGCTAAGGACTCAAAAAAAAAAAAAAAAAAAGAACAGCTAAGAAAAATAAACTGTATTAAAAGAACATAATGAAAATGCAAAAAATGACCAAGTCAGTGTAACAGCACAAGAGAAAAAGGAAGATGAATTGCAGTATAATAGAATGGAAATACAGTAGTGGCTTGGAGTGAGAGAAAAGACATTAAAGTCACCTGTTCTATTTCCTCGCTCTTAAAAACACTTACTGTTTGGTTGTTTTCCTATTTAATTGTTAAGATGTAAGGTGGAGTTCTAGCAATAAACAACTCTTCCAGGGACTGACATCTGATTGACAACATTTTAGAAAGTATTAATTTGTTAGCAGCAGTAAATGTTTTGTGTCTCCACAGAAGTGATGGATAGAACTTTTTACGATACAAATAAAGCACCATGAGAAACTAAATCATTCTATCATTTCTGCTGGCAGAACTGGAAGGATCAGGTAGGTTCTTTTTATGCCTTTGTTCATGCAAAAAAGGAGAGCTGAACTTGAAATGCTTTTCTCATCGTTCCTGTTCTGCATCACAAGAAAACCAAAATCGTCCAAAGCCTTGTAGCAAAATTAACTACAAAGCAACAGCCAGTAGCCTGGAGTTTAGGACAACAAAAATAAAAATATAGTAATAATGTTTTTCATTACATTATACTGAAATAAATAAATTTAGGAGGTCTGATTTACTAAACTGCACAGATCATCGTCTATGATCCAAACATCATTGTAATTTGCAAATCTTCAGTTAAGCATTATGCCATGTTTAGTCCCAATTCATTGATGATCACGCCCAGAGAGGGTTCTGCAGAGAACCACAGAAACTCCTTTCTTAATAGTATCTTACACTTCAATCTGCTTTCCAAGATCAATCAGTTATGCAGCTAATGTGTTTAGCTTGGTTCTGCCAATATAATGTTCTCCCAGTATTTTAAAACTGTAATTCTTACACACTAGTAAGTCAAATGCCTTACAAATGCTCCATTATACAATGCATACCCTAGTTAACTGGGCTGGCAATTTCAGAGAATTAAGCTGGGTTTGTTTTATAAGAATTACTTTCCATTTACCCATGTTTGTTGAAAAAAAATATACAATGTTTCTTTGTCCCTTTAGTGGATACATTTCCCCAATATTTTGCTTACAACTGCTTTGAGGCTAAGACAGCTCTGTACTGCAAACTTTACAGCACCAGCACTGCAAAGAATGGATGATGCTGAAAATTGTATCAGGCCAATACCAGTTAACCCGATCCTTGCCTGAAGAACACTAAAAGACAATTTATTCAAAAGTTCTGGAATATCTGAGAAACACTGCAAGCTGGGATTCAGGATGATGATGCCCAAGAGTTTCAGAGTCCCTTGCTTGTATCACAGCAGGTAACCTATCAAAGCAACGCAGAACCATAGCAACCACGGTGGGGCGATGTCAGTGGACACTACGGAGATGTCGTGGGTTTCCCCGCTCTGTTGGGAAGATCTGCTTTTTTGGGGACATCTAAGAATTATATCTTTTTGTTTTTCAAGTACTTTTAAAGTTTGATTCAGACGCTAAAGAAAGATTTCTTGTTTCCCCAACAGAAAAGAGATAGCATTTGTCACGTATGGGTATGACTCAAACACAGAGGAGGCAGTTCCTGAAGTCTCATGCTTGGGACTCCAGCATTTGGATTCCAGTAGCAGAATGCTTTTGATTAGGAGCTTGAGAGACAAACAAGGAAGAACAGGATGACTAAACCCCCAGCAAGCTATAATAATCCCATTTTGATCAAGAAGATATGAAACAGAATCATACAATCATTTAGGTTGGAAAAAATTGAGTTCAACTGTAAACCTAAACCTAACACTGCCGAGTTCACCAAACTATGAACTCTGACAGTAGAATTCTCCCCAAGTTTTTGTATTGTTGATGACTATGATTGCATGTGCTGTTACCGCCATTAACAGTGACCTGAACTATAAAGACCTGTAGAATGGATTCTGTACAGGCAAGCGCTTAAAGAAACCTGTATCAAGCCTTCCTGCCTTTGCTGCATCAGTAGAAGTTTTACTATACCTTACTGCTAATTAGCCTATACCATTGCCCAAATTCCCATTTCTAATACACATAAATCCAATTTTCCTTTAATTTTTCTAATCCTGCTAGATTTTTCCTTAATCTTTGTCGACTTTCTGCACCTCAGACATTCCTTCATCTTAATTGCTATATATTTCCATGTCATTCCCAAAGTTTTACATAAATACATAAACATATTTTTCAAATTATTGATTTCACTTTCATTCTGAAAAAGGGTGCAGTTTTATAATTTTCAGGTGCACAAGAAAGAAAAATTTATGAAATTATGGTTTAAGAGTTCTAGTCAACTTTTATTTTAATTTTTCCACCAAAATTTTTCCTCACAATCAATTTCACACATAAAAGTTTCTCCATTGGGCAATTAGTCCCTCAAAAGCACAGAGTATACTGGTTGGCACCCTCCTCCATTTGCAGAGATTGAAAGCAATCAGGTCATGATCACTTGTCACTAGGCAACCACCAACTCCGAGTCCAGTATTCAATTCATCTTATCTACCACAATGAGATTCAAACAGATCTACCTCATTTTGGGTTCCATATCTTTCATACTAGAAAACCATCAATAATTCTCACAAAGAACATTAATGTTTTAGCACTGACTGTCTGAAATTTCCAGCATTTGTTTCCTGCATTTGTTTCCTACTTTTGTTTCCTACATTCAAACACCACCTTATTGTCGTCGTCTTTAACCTACGCAATAGGTCAATGACTAAGTTCCTATGGCTGCACTGCCTCTGTGGCCACCTAAACAGGTTTACAACAGGTAGACGTTATGTTTACAACCAACCAGTGTTTGATACTGGTACATACAGTCAGAGCGCTTTATAGTAGCCTACGCATAAACAGGAATCAGATTCTCATAAGAATAATGCCTACAAGATAGGCAGAAATAAATTACAGGTCTATCAAGAATTCTCCAGCACAAGAGCAGAAGTTCCACGCGAAGTGGGATGGCCAGATCCAGAGACCCTTTTCATAACAAGCAATACCGCCAACTCATCTGCGTTATGCTGTTTTCATCTGATTGACCTCTTCATGTCTCTCAGTGAAAAAAACAAAGTCTTAAGCCGCAAACACTGAGGAAGAAAGTAATTGCCCCTGTAAATGGTTTCCCTGAAACAGAATTGTGTGGTGGTTCAGAAGAGAAGGCTGGTCTTAGTGGAAGGCTGGTGTGGTTTGGCAGGGAAAGACTCATACTATCTTGCATCTCCTGCTCAGAAGACAACACTCAGTTTAAAAAATAAAAGGCTAACCACAGGTAATGTTATTTAAAGGGTTTCCACAATGAGATCATTCAGAAGAGAACCATTTATTTATCTCTTAAAAATGCATACATATCCAGCATAAAAATTATTAGAAAAAGGTATTTAAATTAATGAAAGTAATCCCACTTGACATTTGGGAGAACAATTACCATACTTTCCAATTATCATTATTGCTTATTTTCTTTCCCCGAGAATTCAAAGTGCTGGACTTATTTCCTCAACCCCAAGTTCCGTAGTATAACAAGACATCAAGTTCATTTTCAAACTATACTTACATACTTGTTTATGTTGAGAATAGATCCTTTGAAAAACATGCTAGTTTGAAGGAAACAGGTGTAATCTTGTTTTAAAGTATAATTTTTCTTCTTGTGATTATGAAAACATTTTTTTTTATTTCATTACCAATGCAGAATTGAAGTAACATTGAATGCTTTATTGCAAGCAACATGCCAGAGTCATTTAGTTACATTGGACAAGAACAATTTGGACACGAAAAATTTCAGTTCACGCTTTTGACAGCATCTGAGTTCTTTTCATACCGATATATATTAGTTCCAGAACACAGATGTGTAAAACTACCTAATTGCAGAACACGTAACACTAAAAGTAGAGGTGGCTAAAAGTGACATTCTTCATGCAGCCTACTAGCTGGTTAGTATTATTTACTGAAGTCCTTTTCACTCCTCAGCTAGAATCTCTCATTCACCTTTTCTCTTACAGCAGAAGATAAGTAAGATTACTTTAGTTATGCAACATAAAATATAAAGATTTGGCTTTAAAAAAAAAAGCTCAGGATAAACCCACTTATAACTTGAGATTGTGGATAATCCCACCATTACTTTTCTTTCATTCAAAGAAGAGACCTGCCCAAAGTTGTCCAACTGCCCAAACTACGTACCCTAGTTTTTATGTCACGTCATTCAGTAGGAATTTAGACTCATGGCCTTGCACAAACACTTGTAATCTCCAAAGACAAAAATTAACACCTCACTTCAACTAAAAAAGAATTAAAATCTAATAATTATTTTGATGTCATCATTGCAAATTCCCAGGGCAAGGGTTTGCAAAATTGGGCACAGAGTCCTGGGTTTAATTGCTGCTTCGAAACAAACAGAAATGGCAAATGCAGGGAACTCTGTTGAAGACAGAGAGTCATGAGCCTTCTTTTTATAGTGATGGTGGTCCTGAGTCAGTACCAGTGTCCCAAAGATTACCCAAAAAGGAAATACATGGCATGACTTTCCATCAGCCAAACACATTCAACACACCAGAGAACATCATGGTGCCTCACACTCCTCCTCTCTCTTCCTCTCTTCACTTGAAATAAAAAAAAGGAAGAAAATATAGCCTGGGAAAAACAGCTACAACATAGTGGAAAAGAACATTAAAAGCCGCACAATCTTTGAACACTTTCAGCAACAGATTGTGATAAAAATATAAAGAAATTTTGAGTCAATCATTTGAAGACAATATTCCAAAATATGAAGGTTCTCACAAGACTTTGATGGTGGAAAAGGACTACGGGGCCTGGTATAGGTCAGACAATCAGAACGCACAAGAGGACTTCAAGTGCCATGTCATGTAAAGCACAACTTACTGGCTGAACACACAGTATATATGATAAAAATACTTCCATTCCCAGATTAGAACTTTCAGAAAAAACCTCTGAGTACATAAAATTGATCAGCAGCTCATTTAATGTTCTCCTCAGAATCATAGAATCATTTTGGTTGAAAAAGACCTTTTAGATCAGCAAGTCCAACTGTTAACCCAGCACTGCCAAGTCCACCACTAAACCATGTCCCTAATCGCCACATCTACGTGTCTTTTAAACACCTCCAGGGATGGTGGCTCAGCCCCTTCCTTGGGCAGCCTGTTCCAATGATAGACAACCCTTTCAGTGAAGAACACACCCCTTAAACATCGGGAGTGAAACAAAGACTTTTGGAGGGATGGACACAGAGGAGAATAATACTGTAATTCACCACATACTGTATGTAGTATGCAAAGAATAATAATTTTATTCCTACAGACCCTAAATAACTTTTTGATTATTTTCTGCCATATAAGAATCATGTTCTGGTCTTTAAGAACTGGAATTGTAATCTTTAAACCCATCTACTGCAAGTTCTGTATTTGTTTACAAGGCCTAATACTTCCTATGTACAGAAAGCCTTAGACAACGTACCCAAAAAAATTGACTGAAGTCTGCTGTATTAGAAGATGGAAAATTTGTCCATTTTTAGCAAATGTCAAATCATTGGCTATTGCTTTTAAGATTAATAAAAGATATAATGGTTTCTAGATAGCCTCTAAACAAAGATTACTACGAATGGAGAAATGATTTACCAATAGTCACCACAATGAGATTTCTTTAAAGGTTACAATCATCAGTTATTTAGCTGAAACACTGCTGAGAATGCCTGGTCATTTCTTGAATAATGCATAATGTTCATTGTAGATTTGATCTGTATTATAACAATACAGATATTTCTAAAATAATGGAGAAAACTATCTGTTACTTTCCAATTGCTCAAGATATTTCCATGAAGTAATTGACTCTGAAAATATTATATGGAGTTACCTGAGTGTTCATTTGCAAGCACAACTTGTAGCGATCGCTACACAATAGGCATAAGAAAACAAACTCATCAGCCTTTATAGACTTTTAAGAAAAGCTGTGATAAATACCGGGCAGAGTAAAGGACCTTCCTGAAACACTAAATTAAAATGAATAAATTGCTGTACAGTACTGGGGGACAAATTTAAAACTAAGCTTTGAAATTTAATTATTAACACAAGCAGGCCAACACATTTGAGGGATGAAAAAGGAAAAAAAAAGAAAGCAGTTGCCTGCGCAACGTAAGTACCTCTCATATAATTTTCCAAATACCTTTAAGTCTATTCAGAAGATTGCTTGGGCACACACAAAGTATAATGTCTAGTGTTTTATTGTAGGATTATCAACCATACTTCACATGAAGCTGCAAGCTATTTATGTGAGCTTGTTTATCCATATGAACTTCTTCAAGGGCAGCGCAAAGCGACCTTAATAAATGAAAATTAATTTCTTTTGATGTAATTCCATGAATGTTTGATCAGAATGTGTTAACAGGTTTCTATGTAACGAGAACTGGTGAAGTAATAAAATATACCTGTACTATACAGTTAAATCTGCTTATGGGGAATTCTTATACAACAAAACAATATTTCATCAAGCATTATTTTGATATTCTGATGCATCAGTAAGTACTCAAACAGGGGAAAAACAAAACAAAAAGAAAGCAAAAATCCTTCCCTAACTCCCTCACACCCTTTACGCCTAGAGGAATGGGAACCATATCACCAGATGGGTAGAAGAGCAGGATTATTACATCAGATAGGGTGAAAAGACATTAAATGTTTACCTAGGTTTTTCATAGGGAGAAACATGTTAATCTAGGCCGGACTATTTATGCTGTTGTCTAAGAATAAGGTTTCGTTCTCCTTAAAATTCTTCTCTTCATTAGAATTTTTAAACAAGAAGGAAGCTTCAGTATTCAGGTACGCATTCCACAAGAGGATAATGAAAAACAGATCCCAGATACTCTGAAAACATACACAGGGATCTGCAGAGATCAGATTTTCCATACTATAGGACAGCTTGTAGAAGCACTGTACATCTGTTGCCTACAGAAATTTTGGGAGGAATTATTTATTTTAACAGACAGATCATAGATCGTACACCACAGTCCACTTTACATCTGCCTTGAAACACTGTTTAATTGCCTGAGAATAAACTCTCATCCTGAAAAAAATGAGGAACATTTGCATATTATATCAAAAGCCTGATGAACCATGTTATACTCATGCTCTGGATGATGTAATTATTACCTTTTTTTTTCCCCTCCATGAAAATTATATATGATGTGGCAGATAATATAAATGAAATATATGAAATGACGCAAATATATCCAGCTACTAAATCATCAGCCTCAAAGTCCTTTGATTTTTGCCCTCCATGTCTATCTCCATCCATTGAAAATTGTAACTTCCCTTAACTAATATTACTTCCTTTAAATGGAAGATCAGGTAAAAGCCCTTTGCACCATCAAGACCAGTAACCCTTCACGGGCAGCTTTGCACTGATAAATTAAGGTTTTATTTGCCCCTCCACCCTTAAAGGTAGCTTTTTCTTTTGCTTCATGCAATATATATTTTATCTAGATTAGTGCAGATTGAGAGTTTAAGTTTCATAATGTGTGGAAAAAACCCTGAAGTGCTCAAATCTCACATGCCTCTTTCCAAAATACGTTTCTTCCAAAACATGAGATCAGTAGCTAAAATAAAACAAGGTAGTTTTCTGTGCTGTCAAAGCCAAGACATTCCCAGGTTTTGGTAACTTTGAGTTCTGTTAATGCAGCTTGGTCCCTAATTTAAAATACTTACCAGTCACCAAGATCACACTCATCTACACAAGTTGCATGAGTAAAAACAAAATTACAAAAAAGTCGTTTACACAAGTAATTGGAAACACTATTTAGGACCAACACGCACATAGCCTCTAAAATAACCGATTCCTCTATTACCTGACTTTTGTGGCAACTCATGTCTAAAACATTGATTTCGCTGCCCAACTGCTTGTTTGAGCATGAAAAGAGGGCGTTTAATATCGAAAACAGTCTATTTTAGCTGAAATGTGGATAGATGCCTACTGGCTCAAAAGTCAAAATAATTTCTATACACATTACAAGATAATAAATAAAATCCTAGTCTCTAACCTATAGATTTAAAAATTTGGATGTGATGTTCTTGAACTTCAGAAATACATGATTCCACCTTTAAGGGTTAGCCAGTGAATCAAGAGATCGAGTCCTCAAATCAAGGAATAATGCCATGCTCCTCTCAAACACATCCTTACATAAAATACTGAAACAAAGCAACACAATCACTGCTAAATAACTTCAAACGCTTTACGTCACCCAGAAGATGTACAGCTGTAACAGTAGTTACATCAATAGGTTCGTTGTTAAATAAAAAAAATAAAGAGGTTTATTTCACCTTCACATGGTGTCTTTCTCATGCAGACCTCAGATTTCCACATTTGTATCCCTTTAAAGGATTTGATATGCAGGGAAAGAAGAAAGGATGATGGTAAAAATTTCAATTTAGAGGTTACTAAAGGCTGCCATATTCGACACTGTACAACATATTTACTCCGTACCTTTTACTGATGTATTAGGTGGAGGTCCTTCCATTCTCAAGTTCCATGGAGGATCGCCTTGATTAGCGAAGTCCCTCATTTTCAGATAGCTAATTGTAAGTCGGATGATGGATGCCTTGTCAAGCTGGCTGGTAATCGCTGCAGGCAGTGGCAACAACTTTGCCAACTCATAGAATTCAAAATTCTCCTTTCCCCGGCGAGAGCGAGCAGCATCTCGGGACTTTTCCTTCCTCAAAGCTTGTAAACTGAAAGAAAATAAACAAAGTAGGACATTCATCAATACTGGTGTTCTGTCGCATTTAACCAATTTGCTTTTTCACTGCTGGTCTTCTATACAAATTACCACATTTTCAAAACGCTGTTCTGTGTGTATGTACAGACTTCAGGACATATTTAATGGTAGTCCAGTCTTTGAATGATTAAAACTAATGATAACATTGGAGTTTCAGTGGTAGCTAACATATTAAGTAACTACTCCTAACTCATTTCAGCCACCTTCTTCTTAGCCTGCCCTTCTTTTTTCTGCTGCCAGTTGCAAGAAAAGATTCCCAAGAATGCTGCGTACATGTGGAGTTTATCTGCATAGATGCCATTGCTTCTCCTGACCCATTTTTCTAAATTTGTACCAGAGTCTGACTCTTGGGAAAAGGAGGTTAAAAGCAAACGACTGAAGCACGTGCCACCTCTGCCAGGGGTTGCAGTGCAGCCGAGACGACCAAACAGGTCGTACAGCAGCTTCGTAAGTCTGGCATAACAACATAAACCTTCCTGGATTTCACGAAGCTGTTCTTCATGAGTTGTTCGGGTGTCCTTACTGTGGGAACAGCAACCTTTGTCAGAGGGGTCAGTGAGCAGTTAATAGAGTTATGTGCTTCACATTTCTGACTGTAATTCACTACCACATACGCGTCAGACTGACAACTTTTTGGTCAGAAAGGACCTTCTGCTTTACACCGAGCCGGTGGAAATGCAAAGACATTCATTTAGTCCTGTTGCATTAACATATCACTTGCTACCACCCATGTGCAACATCTAAAGGTAACTTGGATTTTACTCCTGGGCTATTTGCTTGGTAGGTGTAAAACTGCTAAATGCACATTGTGATGACAGCAGGCAACCTCTGGGATCTTATCCTGATCTTTCCTTGCAATGCGAAGGAAACTCAAGTTTGAGTTGGTTTCAATATATAGTACTACAGCTTTGCAAGGGAAAAGGGATTAACTTTTTTCGTTGTGTGGTTTGGGGAAGACACAAATGTACAGTACACTTCCCAAAAGATTAGGACTCTACGTGTAAATAATACAAAGAACAGATACTGCCTCTTTTGTTTTTAATGAGAGGTTTTAAAATTTATTTTTCTTTTTTTTTTTTTTTTTAAACAGAGCACAGCATTCAATTCAGGATATGATGAGCTTGACCATACCTCTGCCTTGGTGCATAGAGGTTGGTGCTGATGTGCTCATGCTGGGGTTGGTGTCTGCCAATCACTGCGTAAGGTGAGTAGAAACTGTTCTTGTCCCTCACAAAGACTCCATCTTTCCTTTGCTTCCTTTGTTTACTTATTAATTTGATGAAGTTACAGCCACAGTTCTGTTAACTAGTTATTAGTTTACAACAGAGCTACAATTCAGCCGGCGTATAGCGGCACAGCACACGCTTCTCTCAAACTTCCACAACTCTTCCTGAAACCCTGGATTTTATCAACAAAAACTCATAATGGCCAGATCTACAAAAGCACTACCATGAAGTGGATCAGTAGAGTCTAGGCACACAGACCTAATACCATCATTCTGAGACTTCTATTTACCTGTCTTTCTAATTTGGAAATAATTTAAACTACAGAGGTTCTCTTATTTTAATATTCTTAACCACCTGCATTTTCATGGCTGTCTCTGCCACCTCAGACTTGAAAGGGCAGATCAGCTGGGCCCTTAAAACACAAATGAAATCCCTCTATCACACCTCCCTGAGAATGCTTGACAAATTATATTCCCTACACAATTCTATACTAATAGCAATTACATTTAAAAAGACAGTCTGGCTAAGAAATAGGGATGGTGAGTTAAAGATACAGGAGGAAACGGCACATCCTTACCCACAGGTAAGGATATGCCATCCTACTGAATCCCACTCTGAAGTACATGCTTGTCTTCATGAATTCTATTTTGACCACCAGCAGCCAGATTTGTAAGTTCTATTTTAGGAGAAAAGTACCTGAAAACTAATATTTCACAACGCTTATTGTGGATGCATCTCTGTCCAAATTCAAATCTCTGCCATCGTAGATGTGTAAAATCCCTCAAAAGGTGCATTAAATATAGCTGATAGAAAAATTTTGTGTATATACAGAAACCTGGAAGCTACAGCTCTGTGAGGTATGAACTATCCAATTAATTTCAGTGAAGTAAGATACCCCGTGCAAGTTAAATACCTACAACAGTAACATAAGGGAGAGGCAGGCAAGTGCCTCTGCCCAGTCGCTGAAAAGCAAAAGCTCATTTTCATGGCACAAGGGACGGCCTTTACTACTCGCCATCACACTTTTTTCCTCCAGAAGCCAAGCCTGAGGATGTCAAATCCCCAAATCAAGTTTGAGGAATCCAGAAGAGCTGAGATTCTAGATCTATTCTGAAAGGCTGCACCAAGAGGTTCACACCTTCCTTCCAAAGCACTTAATTATGCCTCTATGTAAGAAGAGGGCTTTTTAGAGATCCCTAGTAAAACGAATAAATAAATAAATAAATCAGAAATATTACAGATCACAGCAACTTTTGAAACAGAAAAAAAGTTAGAAAAGATAGGATATTCCTTAGCAACACCAAAGACCAAATCCACAGTTTACAAATCCTGTTTAGGGTTCAGGAGATTGCTGAAACTGAAGAATATATTGCAATGCAAACTTTTATAAGGCATTATACTGGATCGCTAACAGTTTGCAATGGAACTCGGTTAAACTGAAAAGTGAGGCTACCTGTGTAAGCAAACAGCATCCTTTGAAAGCCACCTATCTGTATTCAAACTTTTGCAATAAAAAAAACCCCAAAGTACAAGGGATGGGGAGCTGGTATAATAGACATACAAAATAAACTCCTAAGAATAGTACTATCCATAATGTGTTTTTTCTCCCAACCATTTGGTGTACTGTCATTTGTGGAAGCTTCACTGAGTCACTCAAGTCAAGGAGTTTGTAACTTGTAGCACTCTCCTCTTGGCATCGGTGCATTAAGCTAAATTTAGAAACAGCATCTGTCAAAATGCACATGCAAATCCTAATTTCTACTCTACATAATTCCACCAGGGAAATACACTTGTAGCATTGGGCACTGTAGTTATGCTGATACAATGAGTCCTTAATTTGTGAGCAGTGATTTCCTCAGCAGGATGCAGGAATTCATTAGATATGACCTAAACATTACTGTTAATCCTGTCTGGCACCTATGATTCTGATAGACAACATCAGCTTCATCATCAGATGCTCTTAACAGAGCAAAGTGCTGGCACTGATAATCCCAAGAAGATGCTAGAAAAGAGGGGTGTGAAGCTCACAACAGAAAGCAGTGGTGCTGACACAGGAGCAAAACTCATCCCGGGTTCTGACATATGACATCGGGATTAGAGGTGGTTGTTGGTAACAAACGAACTTGCTAGGGCATCAGGCTGCAAAAATTTAGAAATACCCACAGGCTCTCCTGCTAATGAGAAAAATGAAAGTGTGGGTAACTGTACCCATGTTTACTAAGAGGGTTTCAAAAACATTCAGAAAGCACCAAGAAAGCAAGCATCGCACATGTAAGAGCTCTTACGTGATAGAGAAGGTCCCCCCAACAGACAAGCAAATCTACATACCCTATCCACAGTACCAACGAGAAAGTAACAGTGCGAAATATACTCAAGGGACATAAATATTGCTCCCTCCTTGCCTTATGTGGATAAGGGGAAGGAGCACAGATAATCAGATCGGTGTGCATCACTGTATGATATCAAAGGATGATGTCGTCATATAATGGCAAAACTTCATGCGTTCCCTTAAGAACATACTTCTCACCAAATTTCCATATACGAAGTCCACTAAAGAAGACTAAGGGATTTCCAGCTCCCGATAATTCTGAGATGCAGTACTGTATAAACAGGATATTTAATGGCTGGAAAAACTAATGCTATTTTAGATAGTAGGTTTCTAAAATATATATTATTTTTCCTTTTAGGACCTTTCCAGATGAAGTGATATAAAGGGGGTCTGGCTTTTATGGATGAAAGGGTGCAATAAATACTACCAAATAATTTTAAAATGGTGTACACAACATTTCTAAAGTAGATTTTCTATTGAAGACACAGCAGATGCAGAAGACATGATAATATGGTGTTGCATAAAAGTTTTATTGGTACTCATAACTCACTTGTGATTTCATTGTGCTTGTGGTCATTCCAAGCTTAACCTGCTTCATATTTTATTTCACATCATTTTATATATTTCATATTCATAAGCATATACGGGCATCCATATCTGTGTGCACACCCACAATCTCCACGTCTGACAGATCATCATCTGTCACTTTAAAGATGGGACAATCATGGCTCCTAATTTTTGCAGCATATAATGGCAATCAACCATGTTACAGTATATCAACAGATGCACTGACCTACATTAGCAAGGATTTTTTAGCATATCAATACCTCGCTTCTGTGTCTCATTTTGGGCGGTAAAAATCAGTGAAATAATTTAATTCCGTGAGTTTGCATTTTGAATGAAAACAGGGGAATGGTTGTGGTTACAAATAAATATTTCTGTCTGCAATTTCAAAATATAGCTTGGAAGCAGATATATCGCAGACTTGCCCAGTTTTAGAAAGGCAGCTCGCATTTACATTTCACCTACGCTGTCCCCTTAAATCTGACAAGAGGCAAGACCCCCCAAAGCAGGGCTTCTCAGAGATGTCAGTCTCCCCCTGCTCAGCCCCACATAACAGCACTGGTAGGGCTTTACAGTACCCTCACTGTACTTCTCACAAAGAGAGACTGGACTGGGGGCGACGGCCATAAAACAAGGTTTGAGGGACAGACAGGCTGCTGAGCTCCAGATAATGGCTCCAGCCAGCGGACAGCTTGTCTGCAGCGTGCCGTCATCGGTTTTGCTCATTTTCATTAACTACAAGCACAGAAGTATGGCAAACTCTCACAAAGGATGCAGAGCATTTTTAATAATTCTATTGAAATCCTCCCTGATTTCAGAAGAAACTTTACAAGCGCAACAGTATACCAGAACAGAGCACTTTTCCTTGGAATACAAAACAATATCATACTTGTTAATTCAGCCGTTATCGACCACTAGCGAATTTCTTAAGCCTCTAACAACAATATGGATTAGTAGCAGCAAGACCAGATACAGGACAACAATAACACTTAACAATATCTAATAATGTTTATAACAAGCTTTCTAGAGAATGAAACAATATGCACGTGTGTGTGTGTATTTTTATATTAGCCTAGCCTTTTAAATTCAAGGATCACAAGGTCCACTATAAACATTATCCAACTCTCCAAAGGCCCTAGTCAGATGGATGTTATATCCATTTCACAGAAATCAGATATACAGAAAGGTTGTGCAAAAAAATTGGGCTGGAGCTAAGTGATCCAACCCCATCAAGCCCCTGAAAGACACTTCCAATTACGTATGTCCTTCCGTGTACATTGTTTTCCAATATAAAGAATAGAAGAATACTTACATGCTATTGAGTTTAGTTGTAGTATTACATAAGGAAATAAATTTATGCTGCTCCTGAGTCCACAGGTGTGCATTTGTGCAATTCTATATGAGATATACTAGGAAGATCCCCTTATCTTGTTCTTACCTCGTTCTATGTTAATATGACATGACATAGTATTGTCATACTTCAGACATTTTTCTATTTAGATCAACTTTAGATCCCTTCCTCTATTTTAAATAACCTGTTTACATCATTCTGTATTTATATGCAATGTAATGGATGAATATGACAATTTAACTAATACAAACATGTATACGTTCTGATCTATTACAGGAATAATCCATTACCTGTTCTCTCAGCCACATTCTTGAGGAGAGTTTTTTCTGGAGCTTCAAGCTGACCGGTGCAAACAATGAGGGCAGTTAAACCCATTTATAAACAACAGATACATAGAAAAGCTGACTCTTAATGCCTGGGCAATTCATTAAGATAACGTCCAAGGCCACCTATAGGCGGTCACCCATAGGCCTGAGTCTGGCCTATAAAAATCTGTTTTCATTTCACTGATCTCACAGGACAATTACACTTAATTAGAAATTCAAAGAATGGAATAGCATCAATATTGAAATGACCCAATTATTTGGAATATTGATTTATTTTGCTTCTGTGTGACTCTTCTTATGCCTGAGGGTTTTTTTTCAAAAGTATTTGCTCGTAGTGACATCTCAAAACCAGCGTTCAATCCAAGTGGGTATTCACCTGAACAGCAGTGCACGTTTTCAGACTCAAACAAAAAGATTTAGACTGGAAGGAAGTAAAGCAGAGTAACCTGCACTACATAATTGCACATATTGCAGTTGAAAAGTCCAGCCTAGCAAGTCAGGCATCACCACCAGTGGCAGCAGGAGCCTAAAGCCTCCTATTGTCAAGGGGGTTTGTTATTGTTCTGTTTTTCTAAGTGTTATGCTCTAGGGAGCTCACAAATATGCATAAAAATGGATATTTTTTCAGTATAGTGGATACAAGTGAGTATAAAAGAACGAAGCAAGAAAGCTAATGTTCCTGCAGATGTGAATGAAAAGAAGAAAAAATCCTCTCCAACTTCCTAAGACTAACTCAATTAGTCCTGAAAAATTGATACTGAAAGTATGTTAATATGTTTACCTCTAATTCCTACACGCTATTTTGCTATCTTCGGGGATTTTTTTATTTGAGATAACTTTTTGACTTAATGCTTTCTCCCCTTCTTTTTCTTTTTTTCCACTGTCCTATTCATAGACTTCCTTTTCACACAGATTGTTTCTGAACTGAGGGTACAAGAACTTCAAGACTACTAAAAACCAGTTACACTGTTTAATAGAGAAGCATACTTTTGTGAGGGTAAAACCTCCAAAAAAAAGAGGAAAGGAGAAGAATCAAAAGCCACATTAAATTTTACCACCTTCCTTCTTTTTTAAGTACATCTGAGAAGTCAGACAGCAGATTTTTATGGATTTTTCTACTTGTTTGCTTAGGAGATCCGAACATTGCTCAGTCTCACTATTTATCAATTAATCTAGCGTGCAGCCTCAAAGGAAAAAGGTCGACCTGTATTAAAAATTCATCCATCAAAAATTCATCAAAGACTTCAGCATTTTAACTCATGAACCTTTGAACACCTGCATACTTGTCAGATCTGTGGTCGTAGTTAACTGGAATCCATAGTTACTACAGTATCTATACTTGCTCGGACACGAGCGGCACGAGTAGACTTTCAGGTCAAAGTGCCATACGTAAGCTAGCGAGCCACACCGCTTCCTCAAACTGTTCTTTTTATCAGACAAGGGATATCTGACATCTAAGTTCAAAGTCAGTCAAAGCAGACCCTTTCAAGGAGCAAACGCTTTTCATGGGCATTCATTTCTGCCACACCATACAGATCACTGTTCTCACAGGGCAAGAGTTTGCCAAAAATGTAAACGAAACCATTATCTGACATGATCGTCAATGGCGTAGTCCACAAATTGAAGCGATTTAATGCTGTCCAAGAAAAATTAATGTTTTCAGAAGACTTTCTTTAATGTGTGAAGAAAGCTGTATAGTATATACTGGAAGTTAAAGCTGGAACCTTCAAGTTCAAGGTAAAAACTCTGCTGCTTAACTAATGCACTGCTCATAGCTGTCATCATTAATTTATGTTAGCCTCTGTAAACATCAAGAGTATAATAGGCCAATTTCACAACTAAATATAGATGCACATTTTGCCCTTATATAAATGGCAGATTGCTGCTGTAGATCATCACTGCAGCAACACGTCAGTAAAGATGCACTGTTTGATGGTCTGATGCTCACACAATATATAAAACCAGTTGTAATGGTTGTTTGGAAGCAAAGTGTAACATAGCAGCAAAATTTCATTTGTTCCACAAACTCAGGATATATTAAGCTTGGCTGACAAAGACTGTTTGATGTGCTAAATCAGTTTGACCTTCATTTTTGCTTTATATTTCTCATTTAACACATGAAATGACCATTATTTTTTCCACTATATAGGAAAATATCACAGAACTGGTTTCTATTAAAAAGCCTCTTTTCCTTGTAGATAGCAAAAATACATTTTGGCAAATATGCTTTTACAATTATTGTAAAAATAATGTGCAATTTATGAAAAAATTAACACCTACATTAACCCAAGCTTTTTATTGTATCAGTGAGACCTGAGGTTGTTTTTTAGGGGTGGTTGTTTGACAGAAGGGGTTTCTTTTATTTTATTTTCGATATGTAAACGTGGTTCAAGGAAAAGGTTTGTGTACGCTTGAACTAATCGTTAAATCGAATGTTTTATCGCCAATAAGCACCTCTGTTGCAACGTTTAAATAACAGGATTTACTTCCAAAGTGAGTCGTTAGAACATAATAATAGGAACCTGGCAGGTTTTTAAGGATTACAAACTTGCCATCCTACACAATCTTTTAAAACTAACGTACACTTTGATACAGCAACAATTAAGTGAGCTGTGATACACCAGTTCAAACCCAAACTCTACAACCAGAACACTCGTGTTTTGATCTTTTTTTTTTTCCTTCCTATATTGAACTAAGCAATTGCCAGCCTCATGATAATAGAGAAACTGCAGTTTTATCAAGCAATTTTGCAGCACCCAATAAACAGCACTTTACCTTGGAGCAACTTGTACATTTCACACCTTAAATTTCTATTTACCAAATCAGCTAATCACTTCACAATTGAACTTCTCAGAACAAAAAATTATCAATTAAAGTGGTTGAAACTCCTGCAAATTATCATTTAGGAATGAAGTAATTGCTTTCATCAGGGCAGAAAAGCCCGCCAGAACAGAAATGTCACTTCAGATTAGTGTTCTCACTCCTGAAGCTATGGATGACACAGCTGATATAAGACTAAATGCCAAGACCAATCAATTGCTTTTGTGGCTCTGTTCTGAGCTGCTGTAAAAGGGGCCATTTTCTAGGATCTACTCTTCATTATAGTAAATGCTATCTCCTTGGTAACATAATTCCATTTCTCATAAATTCCGTCTGAGAGCATTGTCCTAACAATGGATGTTTGTGGAAAAGAATGCTGTTGGTTTAATGCAAAGAAATTAAGTGTGAACGGCTGTCAAAGTACTATAGTTTGCTTGTTCTTAAACATAAATTGAAGTCTTTACATTAAAAACAGAATACTTTGGCGGAAACGAATGGTCTGAAAGAGTGTAATATATTGCATTTGGAAGTGGTGTGTTTCTGATTGAGAGTTTAGACTTTTTTTGTGTACCTACATTCTGTCTATAGTGGGCACACTCGAACCTAGCAGAGATTTGTCAGTTTAAGAGAGTGTAGATAAACACTCCGCTTATTTCACAGCAGTGCAGTTAGGAAATGTGAAACTGCGGAAGAAAACATGGTCTCATTATCATATGACATGCTATTTGTTAGCAGACTCATCTGTGTATAAAAGCCTTCTTTGAACTGAGCCCTTACTGGAAATATCTGTATTTCAATTTGTATTGTTCAGCTTCCTAAAATACTAAGAATCTGAGTTATGGTCTCCAATTAAAAGGATATCTGAGAAGCTAATTTGGTGGAACAGCAGCAATTTCCTGCACTGCTCTCCTCATGACTGAAGTTTAGAAACAAATTCAAGATTACAGATTTTCATTCAAAACAGGATGAAAAGTATTCCTCCCTCAATGAGCATAAGCAATTCCAATTAACAATAACAAGAGTTATGTGACAGGAGAATATATTACCAAATATGTAAAGAAGTAATTTATTCAGCATTAAGATGAAAAACGCAATTTTACTATAGTATTTCTATGGGTAACCAAAGAAATAGCACCGGTACACTGTTGCCAGACTGTGACTATAGCCCTGAACGCTGGCAGTCTCACAAATATATAAAAAACTGCACCCTTTACGTGATATGGGGAAAACAAGAGGACAAGAGAGACGTAAAGTCACTGCACGTCACAGCTACCTCCTTGAAGTAAATGTTGTACTTTAAATTACAAAGCCAGATAGCTTTGGTACAGGTTCTGTAAATATGCTGCCTCTCATACCATATTAAATAAACTGCTATATGCTATATAGTGTAAGTATGAGCACTACACTTTGGGCTAAGTAGCAGTTACTACATAAATAAATCACTCCAAAATTAACAAACAGAATCCAAATTTCTGATTATATTCCTTTTCTGAGTACCATCTTTCAGAAGGAATGCTTCAGATTAGGGGGTTTTGATCTGGTTCTGAACTAATATTTTAAAGAATGAGTAAACAGCTGCTACTTTCCTCACCTATGTCAGAGCTATTGCACAAATTTTTGCTGGAACATTTATATCGGCTACAGCCATTATTTTCCATAACATTATTTTACCAGTGGTAGCTCTGGAATAAACAGCTGCACAGGTTAAAAAAAACCACTTTTTTTTTTTTTAAATAAAATCTGTGTCTGCGCAAGGTAGTTTATCTATACCATGAAGTTTTACTACTGCCGAAAGGCCTACGAGCACAACATTGCATTCAGACATCCCATGTTTGCTCTTTACAGATGACCTAAATAGGGATTTTGTTAGAGTTGGCTGTGCTCTCTGTAACTATCCGCTCCAATTTAGTTCTCAGAGCCAGGAAAAAAAGGCAAGAATTCCAACCTCTCTCTTTCACTGCTGCCACATAAATAATCTCTGGGTGGCGTGTTCTCAATTACTATAATACCAAGACCCATTCTGAAGAAAAGAACATGTTTTATCTCCCTACTAACTCTTACAATTATCATCCTCATCATCTCATAATTCTCTCCTTCCCATTTAAAAGTTATTCTTACACTGATGGGTCTATGCTGAACGTATGCAAGTTGTAGTTTCAAACCCTACCAATGGGAGTCTTCACAAGACCTGGTGATGCGATGAAGGGCTACAGGATGCACTAGCACTGCAATCCAAAGGAGCTATTGCAGTTTACAGAGACACAACTGAGCTATCTTAAAACTGACAACAATATAACTTCAACAGGACAGACAATGAGCTACACGACCAACATCAGCCCTCAGCCCTGCATGTTTTTTGCTGCCTGTGTTAAACCTGTACTGATAGAGGTCACTCTGTCATTGATACTCAAGCTACCCAGTTTAAAAATACCTTCGGCACAAAAAAAAAAAGGCAACAACCAGTCTGGGTGGTGGGTGTAGATACATCTATTTGAATGCTCAAAACCAAGCAGTGCATGCAAAATTTTTCTTCTGCAGTCTTAGGAAGATCCTGCTGCCTGTGCAAGTCTCCAGAAGCTGATGGATTTATTGAAGCTTATTTTTCCAGAAGTACAAGCTCCACTGTCCAAGGTGCAGCTTTAGCTGTTGAACCATTGCCTCAGTAGAGCATGAATGAGCTGCAAGGCCTTTCACTTTTAGCCCACGGCTTGAACCCTGAGCAATTTAGTGTAAATGAATTCCAGTAGAGCACAAGACAGCAAGGTTTTCACAAGCAGGTTTTCACATGTACCTCCACTGAAATAACTTTTATTACCACTTACAAATTCCAGGGCAGGCTACAATCTCCAGGGACTCCCCTGCAGAGGAACTATGTTTACTCTCTATTTAACCTTCTGGGACAAGTGGCAACTCTGTCACTGTCACACAAACACTGGTGAAGGGCAGAAGAAGTTGGGAGAAAAAAAAGTCTGGCCAGAAAACAGTAATACAAACAGAAAAAAAAATGTGCAATTTTTAGGCCACTTGTTTTTTTCAAGTCTAAAGTAATGGCTTAGATACCACTGTGGTAGTGTTACAGCAAAGTATGAAGTTTTAAGAAACAAAGAAAAGCGCACAGGTTTGGACACAGAAAAATGACTTTTAAAAAAAAAAAAAACCCACAAACCAAAAAAAACCAAAACCCAAACCCAACCAAACTCATCATTCTTACATAAATCAGTATTCACATGCATTTTCCAAGGCTAGCTTTCTACCTCCTACCTGTTCCTTAGGGGAATTAGGCTGTACTTACATCTTCTTACTTCCTAAGGAACATGAAAGACTTGCCAAATACTGCAGAAACTTACAATCAGTTTAGCAAGAGGAAATCCTTCCCCAAATTTTAAGTAGAATGTCAAGGCAACCATATGCATGTGTTTCCACTGGCAACGCAACTAGTGTTATAGTTTACAGGTTAGTAAAAAAAAAAAAAAAAGCCTCATGAAGCAATGTTACTGTGCACAGTGCTCCACAAGTCTCAGCTCTAATTACAAACTTTCAGTTTTTATTAGTCATAAAAAGTTCGTTTAAAGACAAAGTGCATCTCACCAATTCAAACTAAATAATGTTCATGCCCACAAAATTACTTTTTCAGGTGGAATGAAATACATTAACGATCCCCAGAAACCTAAGAAGCTCACAAAAAAATCTATATTGTCCCCTTTCTTCCATTCCACCTTCCCTTCCACTCATAATAAATGAATAAATAAAAGAAAACCTACATATGAGTTAAAGTGCTTAGTTCCCAAATGAATTAATTTTATATTTAACATTTTATTTAGAAAAAACCCTGCTTGTATCATCTTGTTTCAATGCATTATAGTAGCACTGCAAAATTGTAACAGGTTGACAGAAATTCTTTCTACTTTCAGTCTGTTACAACTTTAAGAAATAACCTTTCAGCTGAAATTTTTCATTCTGGTTCTCAGCTGATCCCAAAAATGAAATTTATATGCAGATAGATAAAAATTCATTGAACCATTTTTTAGTTATATGACACTGTGGATTTTAGGTGCATAACACAAAGACTTACAGGTCATATGAAAGAGACACAATATTGTTATATTTGCAACGGTTTTCATACAGTGGGATAAAAATGAAACCCATATTGATCGCAGAAGGACGAGCTTCCTCCTTGTTCCATTTACAGATATCAGTACTGGCCACACTCATTATTGGGCTCATGTGTTTCCTGAAATGCCAGGACAACTCAGCTGTCAGAGGTTACGCACTCAACCCAGACCATGAACTGCCTCACACAGTGGTAATTTCTGTGATGGAGGTATGTCCCTACATATTTTAGTTTTCAGGCACCTGTGGCAGACCCAAGATCTAATTTCTAAAGATTTTCAGAAGCGGTATAGCCAAAACTAATTCTCCTCAGAAACCAGTTTAATTAGAGTAGACCTGATGCTATAAGCATATTATGACCAAAGTAGTGATATGCCAAAACCTTTCCTTAAAATACAGGCATCATCAATTACTATCCTAAAACTGTAAAAAGCAACGCTTAACCAAAAGCCTCAATGCTTTAACAGTTGAGACATAAATCTCATGTCCTCAGTAATGCTCACCTTCTTCAGGAATATTCTGCAAGAGTAGCAATATCCTAAATCCATCAGCCTACATGCATGAAAGGCATTAAAATTATCAGTACTCTGATATACTGCCCTACAGATGCCCAGGCCACACCTCCACCAAGGAGTAAAGCTCCTCGCAAAAACAATTCCTCAGAAAGAACGAACCAGCCACAGAGCTCAAGAAACGTGAACAACAGCAAACCATGAAAGA
Organism: Grus americana; assembly: GCF_028858705.1. Lineage (NCBI taxonomy): Eukaryota > Metazoa > Chordata > Aves > Gruiformes > Gruidae > Grus > Grus americana. Next base: position 41,733,947 of record NC_072856.1, on the reverse strand, counting down.
AAGTGAGATCCAGAGGTAAGGTCCCCTCCTGAAAAGCTCCTTGCCTCAAGCGGTCTCTTAATTACTCACCAGGTAAAGCACCTCCCTGCAAAATCTCACAGGTCTAGATGTGAGAGGAATGTCATGATTATCTAGGAACTATCTTCATCATGAGACAGGCCATGTAACATTACCCAGTAATTCTGGTTTCTTTTGCAAAACTATCTATCCTAATCTGGAAACTCCAAGAAGTAAAGAATTTCTATTGCTAAGCAGCTGCAATGTTTAAATTAGCCTCACCATTAACATTTTGTGGTTTATTTCCAGTTTCAACTTTGCTGAATTCAGCTTTCAGTCACTGAATCTTGCAATTCCTTTGTCCACTAAACAAAAGAAACTCCAAATATCTGCTATCTTCTTCCTGTCTGGGTAATTACAGGCCATGATCAAGTCGCCCTTTTAACCTTCCCTTTGACAAGATACTCAATTGACTAAAACTCAGTCATTATATGTTTTCCAGTCTTCATTTTAGAACTCTCTTTTTTCAACATAAAAACAACTAAAAAAAAATCATCATTGAACCCAGTACCAATCATTAATGGGTAACATCATTTTCCATGTTCAGTATTTAAATTGACAGATTTAAAGATTATTGTAGTCCGTATCTGAAACAGGATCATACTGGGCTACGGTGCTCTGCTACTCATAAGAAAACTTAAGTCTTTCAATTTGGGGTTCACAGAAGATAGAAATACTGAGATATAACTATGAACAACATCAGTTGTGTATTTCTCCCTGTGTTTACTCATGCCCAATGATAGTATTTATGTTTCAGAAATGGAAACAGATTTGCTAAGTTCCATAGGCTATAGAGCATGTAAAATGAGAGAAAAACATTAATTCATTAACACCAGAAACCAACATATCTTCTCCCAGGCATGTAGAATTCTGTCAGTGTAATCCAGACCAATTCTCTACAATCATTTCTTCATTTTATTTCTGAGGGGTAAAGTAATCACTTGCTTTGAAGACAACCAGGCAAGAGCTTCTTTTACATCATATCAGAATTTTTGGTGTAAAATGGCAGAATCAGGTCAAAATGGCAGAACTCAGAAACAGAGACAGTAAAAGTTTCTTAATTTCCCTCAGCACGAGATATGCCTTTTTTGCTTATCCAGATTTAATTTTTTTTCTCTTTTCCAAATGAACTGAAATTCCTCAGAGAGAGAAAGGCTCCCATGTTTCCCAGCATGGACCACTTGGATTGACCGGACTGTCACCTGTTCAGAACAGTTCCAATAATAATAAATAATAATAATAGAAATAAAAATGAAGACAACTTTATTGCCTCCCTATTCAGCCACAGCATGATGCTTTAAAATTATCCATTTTTAAACTCCTTTGACTGGGACCAGCATTTCTGCTCCTAACCTTTTGGCCATCTTACCCAGCGCTCTGACTGCTACAGCACTGTGAGGCCGACCTGTGAAGGTGAACAGAGATGGAGACTATTTAAGAGCACCAGTGTGAATCACTGAGGGCAAACAGAAAATTTGTCACAGGTGGGCTGGTAGCAGAATACTGTTAGTCTTCCAAGGCCACTGAAAACCTTTGAGATTGCTGTTTGCCATCAAACCAGCACTGTTACTCGACATGGACAGTATGACCAGGCCTCAAAAACATTGGTAGTGGCGTTGTTCATGTTTTCCACTTCAAGTCATTGCCCAAATACTGGATTTTTAGTATACCCAGACACATACACTAAGTGAGCCTCTATCGTAAAATATTCCTATAGCCATGGTTTTAATAATGAATTCTTGAGATCATCTCCAAAGCCATTATTCACACAGATGTTCTAAACATACAAAACAATTAAGGTGGGATTTTCAAAATCACACAGTGCTGGCATAATCCTGCTCCTAGTGAAAAGATGCCCTGGAAGTTGTGTTTGAAAATGCCACCTTACTCTATTTAAAACCTGTACCACTGGATGTCGTGGTTTAACCCCAAACAGCAACTAAGCCCCACACAGCCGCTCGCTCGATCCCCTAAAGCGGGACAGGGGAGACAATCCAAAGGGTAAAACTGAAAAAACTCCTGGGTTACAATAAAGACAGTTTAATAGGTGCAAGCAAAGCAAAACAAGGAATTAATCCACCACTTCCCATCGGCATCAGCCATCTCCAGGACAGCAGGGCTCCATCACGCCTAATGGTGACTTGGGAAAACAAACACCATCACTCCCAACGTCCTCCCCCTTCCTTCTTCCCTCAGCTTTATATACTCAGCATGACATCATATGGTATGGAATATCCCTTTGGTCAGTTGGGGTCAGCTGTCCCAGCTGTGTCCCCTCCCAACTCCTTGTGCACCCCCAGCCTACTCGCTGGTGGGGTGGTGTGAGGAGCAGAAAAGGCCTTGGCTCTGTGTAAGCACTGCTCAGCAGTAACGAAAACATCCCTGTGTTATCAACACTGTTTTCAGCACAAATCCAAAACACAGCCCCATACTAGCTACTATGAAGAAAATTAACTCTAGCCCAGCCAAAACCAGCACACTGGGATAACCTCAGTCAGGTAAACCAGAAATACTTCGGAGTCAAAAGGAAATAAAAATATACACCCATAAACACTGCACGTGAATCTTGGAACTCACCTGTTGATAGATCTACAAGCTCATCGGAAGGGGAAAGACGTGCAACAACTGCTAGTAACAGCTACTGAGTGATGCTTAAAACCAGCAACTGTATTAGGTTTGTGTGGGGGTTTAGCTACAGAAAAGAAAGAGGAAAAGAAGGAACTATCACGAAGAGCTATTATACCTGACGGATTCTACACAAGACAGATGAAATGTGAGCTTCAGTATTCAAAATAGAAAGGATACAATCATATGTCTGGTTAACTTACAGGAAATAGTTCCAGAGACAATTTTATACTAACTACAGTGATTTGAGCAATTTTTAAAAATAATACCAGCCAATTTCTCTCCATTATACTCTGCTGGCAGAAAATAAAACATTTTTCTTTGAAATGATTGCCTCTGGTTTTGTTAAATCATGCAGCCTGTCAACATGTGGTCACCAGTTTTACATGATCTTTCTGCCTCTCTGGAAAAGAATGAATTTGCAGCCTGATCCCTGATATAAATACATAATATGGCATCAGTTAAAGTTGTTACTATTACTACAAAAAAGATAGGTAAGCAACTGTAAAACTGTAATACGAAAAAAACATCTAAGTCAAAATGATACATTTTGAATTCAAATACGACAGGATTGTTGTTTTTTTTAAATGCTAGTCCTGGCAACTCCTACCATTGAAGAATTAAGAGCAGGGAAAAAAAATAAGCAGAGTCTAATTCTGTCACCAGATGTGCCTGCCCAACTCCATTGATTTCAAAGGACAACACGGACCCTTAGTGTTAAGTGATTTCATAAGAGTAAATATTTGAAAAACAAAATGAGAAAAAATTGTGGAATCCTTCTTTTGGTACACAGTTGTTTCAGCAAGCTCGCAGCAGCTGAACAAATTAAATCTCCAACCTTTTGCTGTCAAGTGGGAATCACGTACTAATAATCCTATAACTGTTTGACTGGGATATGTGCTCATCTCAACAATGTGACTAAACGCCTGGAAAAAGTGAATGGAGAACAAAAGCCCAGACAGATAAAACACATTAAATTTGACTTTAATAAACTTATGTTGAATTAACCTTTATGAGACACGTTGTTTTTACTCAGAGAATTTGCCTATTTAGTACTCTCTTTACACCAGGGTTTTCAGGTTTGCAGTCTTTTCCAAACTCGTTTGTAGACTGGGTATAGCATACCTCACATATCTTTTCATCTCTACTTAGGGATGAAGAGATACAGAGAGTCAATCTTCATAATTAAATCATGACTGTTGACAACAGCAGTTGCTGCGATTTCGGCTTATACAGCTATTATTTGTATTCTTAGGAATGCCTACTTTAAAAACACATGGTGGGAAAAATCATGCTCTTAAGAGCAAGGGAGAAAAAGCAGCTGAAGTGTTCCCCATAATGCAGAAGGAGTCGATGTATCTGTGCGATGCTTAACGCCTTCCAGGCACTTAAGGACTTCACTGCGCAACAGGGTTTACTATAGCTTTAATAAGGTACAAATGCTAATTCCCACACCACTAGCCTGCTGACCGATACTACTGACACGACAAAATGGGATCTTGACTATCGTGCTCGTATGACCTGTGGCAGGGACTACTGAAGATACACCCATGTGTACCGATCCTCCAGTTTGTGACTGTCTCCTGTAGAAAAAAAAAAAAAATCAGAGAACAGGAGTCTCATAATTGCCTCCAGCATCCCTGAAAAGTGACAGCCACAAACAGACCAAAGCCGGCGCTAGAATTCTGGCTGAGTAGAGGAAACTTTTTCTACCAAGTAGTTTTTAACTGAAATTCCAAAAAGACTAAACAGCTTTAGAGTCTTCTATTAACGGCCAATATAAAAGAAGGTATTAGCCTGATATGCAAGAAGAGTAAGTATCAGGAGGAGATTTGGACAGTAAAAAGTAACGACTATATGGCAATAACAGAACAAGTTAAATCAGAGTAGAAGTTTGATTTTCAGGTTACTTCAAGAATTGTTTAGACTTACAGCCTTCAAAAAATAAGAATTCTTGTGCCAATTTTAAAAGTCTTATTTAAAATATTTTACGAGTTGAGTTTACATTAAAATCTCAAATAAAATAGCATGGATGCTTTGTGTGGCCATCTGCTACTCTCATCAAGTGTCTCTAGTGACGAAAATGAGGATTCTAGTAGTTTTACTGTGGAGATAATTGAAGCCTTTCTAAGAATAATTTCTATTCAGTTCTTTAAAGCCAAATTTTGTCCTTGGATCTGCACTCTATCTTGTAATATTGGAACGTGGTTCTTGTTCGAGCAGTTAATATCAGCCTCTGAGTATAAAACATGAGCTACTAGTCGTCTTTCATCCCTTTGCAAGATGATATAACCTGTATTACATATTTTGGCAGATGCTTTTGGGGCACGCTGAGCATGCTTATATATTTAAATTATATAAATAACACCAATATCAGAGGCTGATTGTCAGTGATCTGAGTTTCTAATTTCAGTCCTATGCTAATTTCTAGTGTAATCAAGAGCAAAACACTAACTTGACCCACAGACTTGCAATATTAGCCTGCTAGAAAAACTGTTCTAAGATTTAGCTTATGTAATACATTTTCAAATCCTCACAGATCCCAAACCTGCAAAGTTTATTCATAAAAATAATCCATTCATTTCAGTAAGATTATACAAGGATCTCTTGAATAAATCAGAATTTATGATTCAGGCCCACGCAGGCAAGTCCAGCCTGTGGGTTAGGTGACACTGAGCTCTGGTGTACCTAAACTGCAGTCCCGAAAACTTATCTATAGAGAATGTGTGTACTTAATGTGGAATTGAAGATGTAACCCCTGCACCACATACTTTTAAAGCCTAAGTACTTGAATCAGCCTCATTGCTATGGGATGCTGCCTCCCACTGCTTTTACTGCAGCTGCTGGAGCAATGCTCGTATGAGCTGGGAATGTTCCAAAAAGCTGCTTTCCTTTCTTTGCTACAACTGCTTATCAGCTTTCTAACTGGCCCCATATCACAGCATATCATATCACATCATGACATAGAAAACAGTTGCTGTTCAGCTCGCATCTAAGTAAGTCTGAGGAAACCTGAGCTGACCTGGTCTTAGGGAACATTTCCTCAAGGATGCTCTCCTTCCCCCCAACACAGATAAAATAGCCAAAGAAAAGAGAAGGGGAAAAAAAAGGGAGAGGAGGAAAAAACAAAAGAAGGAAAATCTGAGAAAAGAAAGTGCATTCAGCTTTCCTGTTGGAGACTGAAAGAGAGATGAGGGATTAGCCTGGTACCCACGTCACCACAGGCCAACTGGGAATTGCTGGTGCATAGTGAGCTCCCATCAGTCTCAGACTCCAGGGCGCATACATATGCATGCATTAGGGATGAGATGTAGAAGCTGGCTCTACCTATATCAGCTAGTGAATTCTCCATACAACACTCAGGGGTGGGGTGGGGGGTGCTGATATATCTTTTCTTTTTTTCTCCTGAAAAAGAACAAAAGCAAAGAGAACTGTGCAAAGAAAACAGAACAGATGTAGGAATCTGTTTCAAAGCACAGACTGCATCCCCTTGACTTCTCTGAAACATGTTTAGCCCTTCACTTGAAACAGCTGGACACCAGTGAATATAGGTATCATTTCATATACTACTGAAAATATGTTCTATTTGGGAGCTGTGTACAGGAATAAATAACAAGATCCTAGCTACACAACCATTAAACTGGCATAGGCTAGCACTACGGCTGAAAGAAATCACTTTCCTCTCAACACCAGTACTGTATTCCCACCCTGCACCATCTCCTTGGGAATAGGTAAGGTTAAAATTAGTAAGTGATTTTTACCGGGTTAGTTTACAGGTTCCTTAATCCAGTTTACCACATGGATGTACAAATGCTCATATAAGCGAGGGTGGCACAGAATGAGTGAGAACACATCTCTAAGCGCTACCAGCTTAACATATTCATGAAGGAAAGGTGACGATAGGAGCAAGACGACATATTCAGCTGAAGCTGCCAGAACAATAAGGGTTGCCAGAATGAAACTGCCCACTTGGAATCTGACCAAAATTACCATTCCTTTAGAAATGCTTACTTAGAAGTATGAAAAGTGCTAAACATTAATAAACACAGTCAGTCAATCTCTTAAATTCTCCTCAGCTCCATCCTAAGGCCGTGCTGGGGCACTGGTTTGTTTTGGACTTTAGTGGAACTCAACCGTACACTGAAACCACAGACACAGAACGACATAGATTTCAATATAATTGACAGCATATGTTTCTATATCTCTATTCAGTAGCTGATAGAAATAAATAATACACAGCATGCCAGTGATAACCATGGCAAATACAACGTCAGCCAACTTCCTGAATTGCATTCTAATAGGATCTTAGAACAGATCTATGCCAGGTTCCTCAGGGCCTCCGTTCTCTTGATTTCTTTCCCTTCATAGTGGTTTACAACAAACACAGCAAAACTCACTTATTAATTACTTCTGCTTTCCAGGTTCAGAAACAGTTTGTTATTCTGAAAGCTTTTTTCATACCATGCTAGTCCAACTTTTCTCATCTGAATGCTTTTCTTTCTTAAAATATGCAGCAATGTCTTTGAATTAAACTAAAGTTTGACTAATGCCAAATCCTAGTTAAAAACAGCTAGATGTTACCTGAAATAGCATTTTCATACAAGGCTGTTCAGATACGTAGCCAACTGGGATCTGTCTGGCCTTATGAACTGTTTACATATCCTTAAACCATCAGACGTCCTGACAGTAAAGTCAGCTTTTTATCATATTTTGTGAGTCCGTGACCTCCTTGGAGAACTATGGAGCCTTAAATTAATAAAAGCATTGTTTTAATCCATGCATTCAAGTTTATATTCTAACACAAAATTAAAAACAAAGTGCATTTTAATATTTAACAATATTTTATAGTCAGTGCTATTTAACTATTTTATAGTAGCAGGCCCAGTTATGATCTCTTATACCTCTTCACAATATAGTAACTCCACTAACTTCAAACACACTATTCTAGGTTCTATCAGAGTTATGTTAGAATCCATCTCTGTGCAACTTAAGTACAACTTAACCACAAATGATGAAAGCTCAACCTCAACTCCCCTGTGCAGAGCATGTCCCACACTTTCAGAGGCGAGCACGGCATATTCTGCTCTAGCTCATACCGGGTGACTACAGACATTAGATGCCAAAAACCCAGCTGGGGATTGTCACGACATCTGGTTCTCTGCAATACTCAATTTCTTCTAAATGTGCACACCTCCGAGTGAAGCACATCCAGAAATACACACCAATTTCTTTCTTAAAGCATGGAACTCCACAGTCAAGAATATTTCAATAGCTTAGTTTGCCAGAAAAGATACACGTGAAAGTTCTAAACATAGGGATTATTCCGGACCCCTTTCCCTTCTCTACCTTTTACTGAAATCAGAAGTTACCTTTTCCTGTCTCAAATTTTATCTGACTAAAAGTAGCTTTCAAGAGAACATCAGCCTCATCAGATCTTCGTACCACCTATTTTAGTTATTTATTTTTGGGGTGTGGGGTGAAAGGGACAATGTAGTGTCTTTTGGTGACCAATCAAAGCAAAGATCTTATTTTCGTCACCCCAGCCCATGTATTGAAGGTGCAAGCAGAAAAAGCCACAGCTCTTAGGGCTGCTGCTTGAAAGAAAGGTGTAATTCACCCTTATTGTTTGGCGCTCTAACTACATACATAGAACCCCTCCCTCTATCAGAGTTACGTTATCAGGCTGTTGGCAAGAGCCGCTTCTATATGTGTAGCAGCCCTCACACGTAATAGGAGAATCCCTTTCTATGGATCACCGAGTACTCCAACCCTTGGGAGACGCAAGTTCACTCAGCGGACAAGTAATATTCTTCACTATCCTCCTTTCAGTGCCTTTTACTCCCTTTCCCTCAACACAAATGCATTCTGTGCAAGATGTATTCCTCATTACAAGCACTCATTGTCAGAGTAGCTGGCTGCAGTCAGAATGCCTTTCCAAGAGTACTGGCTAACTCTCTTGGCCAATTTCAGCTCCCTGGAATGGATCCCATCCTCTCCGTTCACCTCCCCCTCTTCTGCAAGCTCTGCTGTGATCTGCAATCTTCAGTCTGGGTGGGGAGGTGCATTGCTCCAAGAGACACCGCATTCAAAGACAGCATCTACATTTTGTGCTGAGTGCTACAAACACTGATCGTACACACAGATTTGCCTCTGCTCCCTCCTACTTTGGGTTCCTATAAGGCTTGAGTTACATACTTTTCTGCTCTCAAATTCCCATCTGGGCTTTGGATAATGAGAGGGGATATCCAGCCTTTTGACTCTAAGACCTTCAGAAGGGGTAAAAAGACAGCAATCTCACAGGAAGGACTTGAAGGCAAAGGGTGGAAATTAAGGTCAGTTGGGAGATCTCAAAAAAGATGCACCTCTCCCCCTCATCAAGGGTATGTCTCCCCTTTTTGCCCTCCATGCCTTTGTTCCATTTGATTGCTGTCTAGTTTGAGCAGCCTGGCACACTCCAGCCCTTCGTGCTCAGGGACAGCAGGGAGGGAAGTTCAGAGGTAACAGGTAGAAAAAGGAGGACAATGGAAGCATGTCAGTTGAGAGCTTAAAGGTATGGATCAGAGAACAAAGCAACATAGGTGATGTCACGGTAGGCATCTGCTACAGACCATCTGACCAAGAAAAGGAAGTAGATGAAGCTTGTTTTTACAGAGTTCGAGGAAGCTTCACAATCACAGCCCTGGTATTCATTGGTAAGGTCACTTCCAAGCCCATGAAAGACTAGACATGACTGGGAACAGCAACCATGAATTAGCAAGGACAAGTAATGCCTGATCAACTCAACTGCCTTTTATGAGACGATTGTTTAAGATGGGTACAGGGAAGGCAACGGTGGTGTTTACCTTGACATTGCAAACATCTTTGACACAGTCTCCCAGTAGGTCCTTCTAACCAAACTAGTGAGGTATAGGTAAGCGCACAGTAAGGTGGGTGGAACACTGTCTGAACCACCAGACTCAAAAGGCTAGGATTAGTGGTACAAAGCCCAACTGGCAACTAAATTACTACTGGTGTCCTTCGGAGATTAATATTGTCACCAATACCAATTAGTGTCTTTAATGACTTGAATGATAAGATGAAGTACGCCTTCAGCAAGTTCCTAAACAATACCAAATTGGGGGAGCACCAACAGAGGTATCCCCCATGTCCTTCCCTCCCTCCTACACGTTTCACAGATGAATTGATTCTCCCACAATCCTGAGATACTGAACTGACCTTTGCAGCTGGGCTGCTGCATAATCAGACAGATGCTTCTGCCCCTTTACTGCTATCCCACACAGACGCAAAATTTAACCATAGCTCCCTATAATTTGTTTCTCAGCTAGAGAACAGTAGCGTTCAGAACAAAAAGCCAGATACGCATCTTTGCTCCACCTTGCTATTGCTTCCAAAGGCTCTGTGATTCGCGTGACTCTCCCTTACCCTGTGGAGGGCTGTCTGCTATAAGTCCATAGTGAAGGGTGAGGTGAAAATCTTGTGACCCCATTTAGATTAATCCTTCTCGCCTCCTAACCTTGGATTAGGGGCATACCCTTCCCTCATCACTAGCACTTTAAATTAAGAAGAGATAAAGCAAGAGATAAGGCACATTAGAATATGCCACTGTCACAGAAAGAAAATACAGTAACTATAAAAATCAAGCAATGGTTGGTGATTCTGTGAATAGTATACTTTCCATTCTTTCACAATACGTGATTAGTAGTGATAATTTCAGAGCTCCAATTCGCCACTAATTCAAAAGCTACATTTTACGACAGTAAAAAGCAGAGGCCATATGAGTAAGCTTTGCAGATGGTCCAAAAAAGTTATTTAATTCTTCATCAGCTAGTAATAAACAGCTGCATTCTTGTGTCTTTTCTGCTTTTGTTTCATGTGTCACAATGTATAAGCTTATTTCTTGAAAAACTGAGAACATACAGAATATTCAAAATACATTGTACTGAAAGTGTTACTTAATTGGAGATAATGTAAAATGGCAAAAGATGACTTACTAAACATGTGAAAGACTAGAGACTCGAAGAGAAAATCGAAAGAATTTGCTGTCTTTTTTTTTTACAGGTCAATTTTTCATTACTTGAATGAAAAAATAAGCATAGGCTTAAAAGAAAAAAGTTTCCATATTCAGACCAACCTGAATTATAACACGGCTCTTTGATCGCATTTTACAGATGGTCTTTGAATTATTTTATAGAAATCCCCAAATCAGCCCTTCGCAAAAAAACCCCAAACTCTCCCCACCCCGAAACCTTAATATGAGAACTTAAGCATGAATGTGCTTTAGAACAGCTATATCATTAGGTCTTTACTAGGGTCCTTTTCCCCCCATGACCCACATCCTGTGTAACCATAGTTTAGCCTACACTGGCAAAAGAAAAAAAAAAAGAAAAAAGGAGGAAAAAAATTACATTATATTTGTTCCCTAAATGGAATAAACTATTAGACTTTTATTCCGGTATGCTTCCATTTACTTTCCAGTTTTGCTGCCATAGAGGTATTAGCAATGGCTGTGATTTTATTTTTTTTTTTTTCCACACTTAGCAAATACACTTATTCCAGCGGGGCATACATCAGCAAATGTTTGGTTGCTTTAAGTGTGTCCAGCCAAACGTTTGATACCACTCCATTCCTGTTATTTCATCTCAAAGTAATAACTTCTTTCTTCAAACACAAAAGAATGATTTAGTGAAATGGTCACAAAAATCAATAGCAGTAGTCATAGAGCAATATCAAAGACTAATTTAGAATATTATAAGCCATGCATAGGTAAAATTTTATTATCTGAAAAATGGGAGGTTGAAAGTGAGTTTTAACAGTTTCTAGAACCATTCACTTCTACAGATCTTCAAAGCATGCATTTGAAACTATTGCTTGATGAAATATGAAAAAGTAGGAGAAAGTGTGTGCAATATACTTAGCAGGGTGACTTTTAAAAAAAAAAAAAAACACCATTCAGCATGTTAAAACTTCGATTTGGTGCAGTTGCTACCATTACTAAAATGTGTAAGGATTTCTATTCACCTGCAAATCCGCATTTTTGGCTAGTTAACCAGCAGTTGAATTCACAGCTGGCAGTTAGGCAAACAATTACCTAATCTGCATGAGAACTGCTGAAGTTTAAACATTTGGATCTAGAACGTGCATTTCACTATTGCTATAAAGAATTACATGGTCAGATTCTTTACTATTTACATTTTTAGCACAACCGGGCTCGTTTTTCTCCCCCTTTACTGAGAAGGCAGGTCTTTGATTCTGAACTATTTCAGTGAAATGGATTCTAACTAAACAGAAAATCTAATTTTATTGAATTATACCATATCCTATTTCCATTGTCATAGGACTGAAAAATATAGGATATTATTCTACCTTTGCTTCTCTGGTATTATTTTTTAAAGCAAGGGTCCTCAGACAATAGTTAACACAAAATAATTCATCTGCAAAAGAACTGAAACTTCAGTCTTCCAAACACTTTTTATTTGGGTGGGAGAAAAACTGATTGATTATTCCCATCTTGATATGCATAGATGCAAAGTATGTCCTTCTCCCTGGAGCATGCATTGGCATCTGAAGCAGAACATGTGGAGGCAACAGCTTTTCAGGCATCAGAAATGACAGAAGCAGGAGCACAGGTAGACTCTTTGGATACAGTTCTTTGACCCATATTCAATTAATCCGCGCGGTTCCTGTACTTTACCCAACATTAGAGGCTGCACAGAAACTGTCGAGTTCACAATACAACCTTATGCAGTTTCTTTCCTTTAGAAAAGCATTAGAAAAAAGACAGTTTTCACATTTACAGAAAATTGTAACAAGACACTGCCTTCCAAATAATCCACCCGGGCTTTGTCTCCGCAGCAAGCGGAGGTGAGAATGCGCGAGTGCAGGCAGACCAAAGCGAGCTGCGGTATGAACGATGGTAAAGCCGCGAATCGCGGGTCCCAGGGCGCGCTGCAGAGAGGCAGCCAGCAGGCTATTTGCATATTTGGGCACTTAGCATGCACTGAAATCCACGTTGCTACAGCTTGACTGCCTTTGGTTGAGGCTAGGCTGGGTACGCCCGCGGATGCATCAGTCACACCTGCAACGGCAGAGTGGAAGCCCATGGAAGTGGACTAGTTTTAGCTGATGACAAGCGGCTAAAACCCATTTTTTTCTCTTTAGGCAACAGTTTAGTGGCAAAACAAGCGTGTTGCGCCTGTGTATTCGCACATGCTTACGTGTACACACACACACCTTCCTATGCATACGCATATGTAACAGGTTTCTTTGCTTTTAATTTAGAAAGAAGAAACCCACATTGAATTATTTAGTTTTGAAGAGGAGTCTGAAGGATCACTTTGAATGCTTGCCTGCTGCATGCCGTTAGAAAAATGACTATGTGCACAGTATACATGAGTGTATTATGAAGCAACTCAAATGGGGAAAGTAAAACTTGGGGTGGTGACACCACCTGCCCATGGCCATTTCTATCACTCCCAGGTACTCAGATTATAGAATCTTTAGGTGTCAAAGTGCATTTATATCAATCAGTGCTGGACTGATTTATGCCCAGAGTTCAAAGACTCCAGTCAACAGAAGTGTTTCCACTTATTTCTGTAGTCTTTGAATAAAGTCCACAATGGGGTGTAGGGGACATCTCCTCTATCAGATGCATATACAAAAACCATGAAGTAAATGACATGCACACATAGGTGTCAAACACACACAGCTTTTCAGAAGAATTTTTTTACAAAAGATTTCACAGAATTCAGGCAATACACTGCTCACTTTTAAACTGATTTCTCTCTCAATGTTAATCTCACAGCTAGTGGATGATCCCAAGACATTCCCCCACCCCTACTCCCCCCCAGAAAAACCTCACACCCCCAGTTTTGGAAAATAGTCATCAGGGTCTCTGCAAATTCAGCTCAAAATAACACTGGTGGCCTAATCTTTTGACTGCTACAGCTTGTACAACAGCAAATTTTAGGACACAACTAATCATAATGCTTTTTTTAATGTGTACTTAGAAAAAGAAGAAAAAGTTCTCCTGAACGGTTTTAAGAGTTCCAAAAAGTAAAAGCTCTGAGTCATGTAACATTGGACAGATTAGTTCTATATTAATGTTTCTTAAATAAAAAAACAGAATCGGGTCCTTTCTAACACATTGGTAAGTACCAAGCAGTAGTTCCTTTCCATCCACTGTAATAAATGTCAAAAATAATACTGGGGTTTAAGTAGCAGTTATGATGAAAAAAAAAATAAATTAGATTTGCAGGTTTCTACCCTCCACTCTGGCTCCATTCAGCGGATGCATTGCTTGTGGGCTTGATTCCATAGGATGTTTAAATACAGAAATAAATATATAAATAATTATAAACTAATGAGCAGTGCCACTGAGGTCAATGAAACTATTTATGTTTAACATTATGTACATGTCTAAAGTGCTTTTCTGGACCACAGCCCACATTAACTTCCATTTTATACAAAAATACAGTGAACCGTTTAATAAAATAGAAGACACCATCTTAAGGGATATTGTGAATCATGTCAAAGTTCTTCTGGCTTTGATATATATCTCTTAATTAATAAATGTACTCAGAGACTTATTGGGATCCTGTGCAGGAACAGTACATTTCAGACACATGTCAGCAGTGTACGATAATCTGCGCAGAATATAGAAGAAACAATAGAGAACCTGGAGTACCGGCTCAGCATTTCAGTGCCTTTAAGTATTACAACCAACATAATTCAAGGTGCAAACATGTTTGCAGATCTCTTCAAGAGACTCAAACTCTTATTTTGGTGAGGATTTTTGAAAGAGATTAAGGAAAGAATAATCAGGTGAAAATTCCCATAAGTGGAAGAGAAACCCAAGAATAGAATGGTGTGAACAATCTCCAAGTTCATCTCTCAATCTGATTGCAATAAGATTTGGCAATATACACAAAAATCAATCTAACACACAAATATTTCAAGAAATAAAATTTAAAATAACCTTCAGATTATATAAAAATGCTAGTAATATGAAAAAAAATTCCTCTCCTATTTCTCACAAAGAATACCTTGGGAGACGCTGCATCTTTCAGAACTGCTGATCATGCTACCTTATTTGAACACTTGGATACGAAGGATTTGGTTCTTTTAAGTCACAATGTGGGATTGAACAGGGCTAATTCTGTTATTTAGGCTAAATTGTATTTCACAGAACCTGGCCTTCAGATAATAACATCTAATTCATGATAAAAAAAAACACTCTTAAGTGTTAACAACTTTCAAAATACTTTTCTTTTTTCATAGTGTTTTTACTTTTCTGAAGACTCTGAATGCTCACTTCTTTAATTCGTTGTTGCAAAGAAGCAATAATTATTACTACTTATATTTAGAATAACATAAAATCAAAAGTATAAGATTTATGAGTTTTAGTATAAACCTCAAGCAATTTGGGAACTGTAGGATCATTTTGTTAGCATCTTTCTGTGGAACTTGCATTTGTGCCTTTTCTGAACCAAAGCAAAAGTTTCCTCCAGTTAAGTTCCATTTGAGAAGCAAAACATTACCTCCTGATTATACTTTTGCAAAAGGAAAATATTTTTCCATATACTTTACAGTACAGTAAACGCAGAGAAGTAGAAAAATCATGCTGTATATTTATGATTTTTTTTAAAAAGTACCCTTAAAGAAAAAGCTGTAGGAAAAAAAAGAAAAAATTACTGATTGAGAATAGCACATTTCAAACTCATAGCCTTATGATATCAATTAGCTTTGATTCTTCTTACGTTTCCTACCATTCTGTTATTGTTCTAAGACTATATATGAAAAATGGTTACTGAGAATATCATCATCCATAAGAAAGCAAGCATTTTCTAAAGACAGCAGGAAACAAAGAGGAGGAGACTGCCTAGCTCATCTATACAGCAGATTTAATAAATGATATGATGGAAACAAAATTTCCAGAACTGAGTTGTCAGCGAGGGGGAAGAACTAAATGTTGCCAACCAACTGAAAAAAAAAAAAAATAGGACAGGAAAGACTAGAGGAAAAAGCATTAGTTTTGAGAGAAGCCTCTGAAGAAGCCACAGAGCAAATAGTGTCTGGGCTTCAGACAAAAGGACGAATGACATCAGAAAGTAGACAAAACCAAAAGGAAACACAAAAAGCAAAATTCATGCTTTCAAGAAGGAAAATGTAATTATTATGTTGAACGTATTAAAATACTGCTCAGCGCTCAATGTTCACTGTTTCTACAGTGTTACTTCTCCATGTACATACTTGCACTAGCTGTCAAAAAATGATGCTTGAAAGGCTTCAGGTTGCACGTCACCTTTAAATCTGTCCTAGCTAAGGAAAGCCTCTGTGCTGGGCTCCCTAACACCTGAAGCAGAGAGATGACAGCCCTACCAAAGGCCGAGGCAGAGCCAATGGTCATGGGGAAAGACTGTAAGAAGGGAAAAAAACCCAACAATCCCCCCCCAAGCCCAAACAACAACAAACACAATCCACCCCCAAAAAGCATTTGTGTTCTTCAATAGGGAGACTGGAGGAGAGAAGAAAAAACAAAAGAAAAGGATATGGATAAGACTCGATGGACCACAATCTGATCCATGCATGAACAGCACGGGAGAGATGTTTGGGACTTTATTGTGATGGGTTGAGGTTGACTGTGGGGCTTTTGGCCCATAGACAGCCCCTTGAAAAATCCTCGTGCCTCAGGTGCACCTCTGAACTTTGCTCATAAGTTGGTATTATTATTTCAGTACCCAGTGAAACATTTTAAAAGAAGTCCACCTGACTTATTCACACAAAACCAACACTCTTAGAGATAAGAAAGCTCCCTGAATTCCCTTGTCCTTAATCAGTTTGGCAAAGTGGAAGAAATAAAATCTCAAACCATGTGTAATAGTTATATAGAATTAGGGTGTTATAATACAGTAAATGATGAAACACTGTGAAACACTTTCTTCAATTATCCATTTAGCACCATCAGAGACAATGCCCTGTATGTCATTTCTGCCAAATTAGAAAGAAGGATTGGAAAAACACCTGACTTCTATAAATTCATGAAATGAAAAAGAACAAACTGATCAGAGGATAAAACCATACTAAATATATACAAACTCAATGGCCTCTGAGCATCATTGTTGGTAAAACCATACACTGTAATTATTTCTCTGAAGTCAGTGTGACACCATGGAGTGCTAAATATTCATTCTTTGGAATAAATATGACTTTAGAACTATTCATCTTTTTTCAAACAGCTGACATGCTGCATAAACAGAAAGTATATATGGTTTTTTTAAAGTAAACAATACAATAAGTAAAGTGATTTATTATGCAATTTATCTCTTTCCATCTCTGTGCTGTTCATAATTCAGATCCACACAGGGCAGTTCATATACCATTAATATTTCCCAGATGTGTTTGACTTTAAGGCTATGATCATTTTAAATGTTTTAAAATGTATGCCATTTATCATTAGTGTTATGGTGGTGTCATTCGCATTATTATAGTTAAGGTTGTGTCAGCAGTTCTATAAGCCCTTATTTTCAGGGGTTCAGAACTTGGCAGTAAGAAGTGGCTACAGGCTGAAACCTGGCATAAAGCATCCTGGCTTGGGAGCAATTAAATTCCTTTCTGAAAAGGCTAACAAAGGATTTAGCCTTGAAATTCCGCAAAAGAGAAAGAAATGTGTTCATGGTTTTAAGATATGAAGTTCTGCTGGCAGATCTTAGAACTTGTTTTGCGCGGAAATGAATAAAGTCAAAAGAACGTCCTGTGGGAAGCGGAGAGTGCTGGTGAGCTGGGGAGAGCAGAGACAAGCTACTAGTCTTTGGAGCAGCTCAACTTTGTGTAGTTCAAACAATCACACAAATACAGCAGGGCACCTCAGCAACATGTGTAGCACCTGGAAATTCAACGAGCACACATTTTGCACGTGATTCAAATGTCAGAACGGAGCATTTCCAAAAATGCATTAACCTAGACATGTTCTTCCCACTTGGCAATATCAGGATAAGCTTCAATTTACATGGTCGTGTTTTATTTGCAACTTCACTGACCTCCCAGTTCCGATTGTTTTGTCTTAACTAGACTGGGATGGGAGTCATGCGAATTAGCGTGCCACACAGCTAGTGTTCACAGAAGAAATCCTGACAGCTATTTCAAGATCTTTATGCTGCTCTGAAACTCTTTTGAGTAGATACATTCTGCAAGTAGATATATTCTGTGTTGGTTTCTTGCAGAAACTGAGCTGGTAGTAGAGGAATGGAGAATACGGTAAACCCTACCCTGTTGTGCTGGTCTACCAGCTTCCCAGCTTGAAGTGATACTTTGCCCCTCTCCCTGCCACAGCGCAGAATTTGCTTCTACTGTCTAACAGAGCTGACTAATTTATTTAAGAGACCAAGAACATCAGTAAACATTCTATACATCTGTAGACCCATCATGAAATTTTTTTCCAGCTAAGGACTAAAACTACTTTAAAACTTACCAGGTCAACAATGAAAAGAGTTGGACGACTTAGAATTGCCATTTATTTTATTTCCTGGCCACTGCCACTTCCCATGCTGTAGAATTTGAGATCCTGTGAGCAATTCCTACTGCCAGTTGTTAAAATTTCAGATTCACCAGCTATTTGTCAGCTTTTTGGTTGGCTGGTTTTTTCTTCTACCAGCTGTGCCATGCACCAAGAATTGAGTACTTTTCAACTCTCACTTTCAGAACCCCTGTTCTCCAACACACACCCGTGTTTCCTGTCTTTCCAAACTCAGCTCTTGTAAAATCAGAGTTCAGTGCCCAGCCCCAGAGGAACCACTTGCTTCTTCCCACTGGAACTGACTACCCTCATCTTCCTTTCATCCTCACACAGGTATTCAGCAGATCTCCTCACTCCCAAACCTCCAAATCTTTATTCTTCCCTACGATGATTTTATTTTCCTTTGCCTTTCTATTCACCCTGACATGACTCCTTCCATGTACATCAATAGGAGTCACGCCCCGGTGTCTTCTCTAAAAATCAACTGCAATGAGACTATGCCACCTGAAAAGTAAGTTGCTAACGCCCTACCACTTCTTGCGGGACCTCTACTATTGCTGTTCCCCTACCTCCACCCCAAAAAAGCCCGCTGTTGCTGTGCTCTTCTTCCCTTACCTCTGCTGCACTAGCTACAAGGAAACTGGCTTCCGCTTGCTCTTACTAAGACTGCATAACTCTACACTACTATGTCACTATTTATTCCTCTCCTGTTACCAGAGCAGCACTCTGGAAGACATTTTGCTTTTCACTCAGCAACAAAACCAAACCAGATAAATTTCTTTGCCAGAACTAAGTATCAATTCCTGAGCAAATACAACAGTTGTTCCTACCAGAGCCATCTTTTCAGGGACACAGACTGAATATCTCTGATCAGGAAAGGCTGAACATTTCTGGTCAGGACATGGAAACTTCTTGCTAACCTTCTCATCAAGTGGTCTCTCCCTAACCAGTCAAGTTATTTAAGATTTTTTACTTCCTGTGCCATGCACTGTTGCAAGATACAAAACTTTAAGGAAAAAAAAAAAGACAATCTAGACTTTTGAAGCAATGCTTGGAAATTCAGGCTTTATGGCTAATTGCACCACTCCTGTATAAACAACTAAAGAATATTTACTCAGCTATCTGGTAAACCATGGTTGAATAATAACTGATTATCAAATATTTTACTTGTAGATTCTCCTTAAATTCCACCAGAGGGCTACAGAACTCCCAAAATGCTGAAAAAAAAAGTTTCTAACCCTTCCAAACTAAACTATGTTCTGTATGTCATTCCCAGTTTGCTATGAACATAGTTTTCAACTGATTTTTAGAGGTAAGTCAAAAAAAAAATCAGCAGAGCTTTTTATCATTTTACAATTGGCAAACACACTTTCAGAGTAAAATTTGAGACGGGACAGATTTAAAGAATGGTTTCAACATGCCTGAAGCATTGTCCATAGACCATGTTTCCATGTCTGTCTTCAGAGAATCGGAGAATTAATCCCTCCTACTTTCTACTTTTCACCCACTTTGCACATCCACCACAGAGAGCTGCACCATGTACATTATCCAAGTTAAAAGGTTTCCATTTATTTGCAATTATTTTTCTCTTGTATGAAAAGCTTTTACTTTTCACTCCACAAATGCAATACCCTCCCGCTTCTGGATACATGCCATTCACCCTTCCCCGCTATGGGGTGCTCCCACCTGTGACATCACGAGTTGGAGTAAGAAACCGTGACACATGCAGAAATGAAGTTTTAAATTTAAAGAGAAAGAGCAGGAATACAAAACAAATGTGCCTGTTAGATAAATAATGACACATAAAATGTTACTGGGGAGAAGAATGACGTCATAAGTAAATTTTTCAGCAAAGCTTAATACACACTACTGATTTTTCTTTTGCAGAACTGGACTTAACTTTCATCAGCTCGCATCAAATTAAATTGACAGCCAAATAAAACTTACTGAGATCTTCAATTGAAGTTATGCCAAAAACTAATCCTAGGTAAGGAGAGTGACAGTTAGTAAAAGAAGAATTGATCCTTAATCTCCAGCTAGCAGTACGTTCAGAGCAATAAACAGCAATCAGTTTAACCTCTTCTCCTTGTATACAATGCACTGGTCATTTTGTTTTACATGCTACATGGTATTAACTTTTTTCCCCTCACATTATAAATATGACAAACTACACCATTCATCCTGTCAGCTATGAAACAGTAAGATATATCTCTTCATTCCATACACAAAGAGAAGTGAAATTCGTGAATCCAGCAGTCAGGCTAGTCATTCTTTCATACCAGTTTTCCCTTTCAAAGTGGTAAAGAGCCTGAACACCAACTTAAAGCAAACATGCCTCCTAGATAAGTGTGGTCTAAACAAAATACTTTTCCCCCTGTAATATCAACGTTTACAACTCGTAAAAGCCCAAAGCAGCAAGGATTGGGTTTCTTTCAAATGCAAAGAGAAGAAATGATTGTACACTTGGATTGACATACGAAAACAATTTAAAGATACTGTATTTCTTCCAGATTCTACTGCTGTGTTTGCCAAACTACAAATAGTCTGATAAAGTCTGCAGATGATAAAAATATATTGCCTGTTGTATTTATGTTGCACTCTCTTTCAGTGCTAAAGTTCAAAGGCAAGTAGAACTGCATAGCTCCATGTATTAGCCCTAAAGCTACTATAAGCTACAACTGGTTGCTCTGGAAGCAGTGGAACAAACTCTATAGTCACCATAGAAATCCTATGGAATGTCAGTTCCTGCCGGTTTGCAATGGCGTTTTGGAATGACTATAATGTAGCCATAGCCTTCAACATGATATACAATGCCTCAAACGTACATGTTCTAATACACTTTCAAATAGAGAATTTTTCCTTTCCTTGCACAATTAAGCTTCCTGCTAGCATGTTTACATATTACATAGAAATGTAATTATACTCACGTATATTACATCATCATATATGTGTTAAATTATATATAACATTCATATATAAGTTATATATAACATTCTGTGCTATGACTGAAGAGATCAGCAGACTGCTCTGCACTCTCCCCCGCTCCCCCCAGCTTCCATTGAAGCCTACCTTTCAATGGTACCCCAATTATATAAATCACAAAGCTCACGAAGGGAAACACACTCATGTTTGTACAATAAATGAGAGAGTATCTATTCTAGCAGCCTATAGTAAGTTCTCTCTTCGCAGGTTGAAGATAATTTCCCTAATAAGTTTAACTATCATGATTTCCTAAAACAAAAGGTTAACAAGTCTCTGCAGTGATTTATAAGATCTATCTGATAAAAAAAAAAATCAACTTTTGTTTCTATTCAGTTCTTACCCTTCATAAGTTAACTTTCTTTTTAGACAAATTAGAAGAAAAATTCTTATGTCAACTGTTTTGTAATGTCAGAAAGAATTGGGCAATATTTACTTTATTTACATTCATGAAATTCTGTGTCACCCATGCAAGGACAGATTGGAGGCCTTTTCAAAGCTGCTTTTGTTATCATCCAATTTTGGAGCCTACATAGAGAGAAAATGCTCCTGGTCACTGGTGCTATCACCAAAGAGGCGCACAACCCCTTAGTGGAGTAGATGGTAAATCCCGAATTCTACCAGATGAAATCAGTGGGATTATAACAATCAAGTAAAATCTGTCCCATCAGACATGAACTTAAAGAAAAAAATCCCAGTCTTATCACAAGGCATAGTTAATAACTTGAAATGAACAGGATAATTTGGCATTACTGAACAATTTAATTTACATTACTAAAAAAACCCAACAAAACCCCCCAAAAACGAACATTCAGACTACTTCTCCGATTTGTGCCTGGTCTTGTTCCACTGAAAAAAAGTATTAAAAAAATAATTCAATTGCAAGTGGAATTAGGTATTAATGCAGTTAAGATTCACTTAAGACATTGTTTATTTATGTATTTGATAATTTTGCAATACTGTAAGCCGCGGAGTACACCTTCTTCATATACATTCTCCAGGCGTCTTACACAACTTGTTTTTCAAATGCAACTGTGCTGTTGATTTTGGAAGGCAGCAGTTTGGGGTGGGGTTTTGGTTGGGTGGTTTTTTGTTTTGTTTTTTAAACTCAAAACCAAAGGTAGTATGGAAAGGTGGGATTCACTGTGTTGAAACACCTACGTCGATTCATGCTGAATCACCTGATGAGTACAGAAAGGGGATAGTAAAGAGTCAGAAAACTGTAGGATCAGTTTACACAGGATACTAGCTTTAAAAGTCATACATTGGAGAATATACAGACTTCTTAAGTGCTAGATTAAAACCTTTAACGTGAAATCTTATCATCCTTTTGAAGTATTTGACTGCGCAAAGTCAGAGAACCTCTTTCTAAAAGAATCCTGTCATTTCTTTCCTCCTCATAAGCACTGCCAGTTTCCCAATGCTCTTTTGACAGTATAATCAGTCAATTCAATCAGAGAAATTCTATAGTACAATGGTAATTTTCTCTCACTTTTTTTCCCCTCCCTTTACACTGTCAATTCAAACCACCTGCTGTAAGCATTGATGTGGAACGGCTTAGTATTAGCTCTGAAATTAGTACCAGTCCCCAGTTAAATACCTGGCACATTCAGTGTGGGACAGACACCGTTAATGGCACATAAACCCGTCAGATGCAATCGGCGCATTACTTGAGCAGGTCTCTTTCCAAGCCATTCAGAGAGCACCTTGCTGGTATCGCTGCGCTAGACTGCAAAATCAGCCTGAGAGGAATGATGTGAGGAAGGAGGGGGAGAACAAACAGAGCTGCAGAACCTGCGTTTAAAAAAGGGAATTTCTATGAATATTCTCTTAAATACGTTAGGTAGCTTCCCATGGCAACGTTTTGTTTATTCAAATACACAAGCAATTGCTATAAAAATACATTTTAGGGTAAGAAGCATACAAAACAAATTGGGCACTGTTTTCAATTAGCAGAACCAAATACAATTCATGACGCTATATAAAATTTCATTTCTTTTTAAATCCTAACACTGGGCTTCAACTATAGATACTAAATTCCATCACTTAAGCATATAAAAAAAGGCTATTAAATCCAATATCTTACAAATCCATCAGTTCTCCTGGCTATTTAGCTCAGCAGGTAGGTCCGTGTGCATGAGTCAGTCAGCAATGATGAAAGGCATTTACTATAGACTCCTCGCAGGGTCGTCAATGGACAACCTGTACAAGATTTATGCTTTAAATAATAAATGAACTAAACACCTTGAAGTAATTGGCTGTGTGAAGCCTCGCACTAGGCCAGATAGCTTGTCTGTACAAAGTAAAATAAGATTAAATAATAAATGAACGGTGCAGAGGTTTTCTAACCAAACTAATTCTACATGATATTTTTAAGTGTAAGTTCTTCGTGAGTTGAGATGCTTTCATGATTTCACACTGGTGTCCTGGGGCCAGTCTCTTTTTTTTGTCAACAGTAACTATCTGAGAGGTCTGTGTACTTCTTGGTGATGATGTTAGGAACTCGGTGCTCTCCTTCCCTGTGCAAGATAACGCGAGCAGCCTATGCAATACTGTAACCATGTCAGGAGTTCATCAAACGCTCATTTGCCATTTCAGTTTTGTAAAGAATGAACACATCAAGATTTTGACCACACAGGCTGCAAACCTCTAGAAAACTGGCATTAATTCATTAATTAATTCACAAATATAATGCGCAAACTCTTCACTGATGGGATTATACTGATAACACAGTCATAGGATTTACCCACAGTAGTTATAATGTAGGGATTCACATTCAACACTTTTTTCTTTAACACTGGCAAGGATTTCCAAAACATCTTCCAGCTGCAGACTAACGTTCTAGCTGACAGCCCTGTGCAGAAATTCTCCCTCTTAAATACGAGGCTGCAGGCCATCTCGCTCCCAGTTCACAATCACATAAATCCCTGTTAAAACTACAGTTTTATTATCCATATAAGTACCAGTGTAAAATATTCAAATTAGTTTGCAAAGCCTCTTCTAATACGACCAAGCAGTCTAAAACTAGTCAGATACACCAATGGGACCGGTGGGTCACAGGCAGTCTACAGCAGATTTGTTTTCTAAAACAAAGCAAATTCATTTCATTTTGTTGCTAGACCCAAAGCTCATTACAAAAACCGCAGATACTAGGCATTCTAGGGAGAAGAAATAGCTCGAAAGGAAGAAAGTGGGAATATATTTAAAGGGTTTATAGGCTAGTTCTCCACTGGTGTAAAGCACCTTACCTCTAGTAATCTAGAGCTTCCTAGATTTACAGAAAACAAAGGTTTTGCCCTTTATCTTTAGGGAAGCTACCTTCACTAAAAGAGATGCAGAGCACAATTTGTGAGAACATTTCATATTTCTGGTTGAAACTTTTGTCGTGTGTCTGAAATGCCTGAATCTTAAGACTTACTTATGGCTCCTTTACTTCAAATGTATAAAAGTGGCTTCTTTCAAGAACGCTGAATTAAAGGAGTGCTCCTGCAGCTCTGGTAGGCTCCTGTCCTCCCTCGCTCCTCACGTTTTCTGTACAAGGCTGTTTGACAGGTATCTCTCGGTACACCTATGCACTGTAAAGAAGCAGTTCCAAGGGTTTCATTCACAACCCACCTCTGGGCTCAGCACCCCACATTTGGGAGCTGCTGCTCTACAGCAGAACAGAAATTGTGCTGGAATTACTTCTGGACTATGACATGAATAATAAAAAGACAAGGAGAAAAAACAAGGAAAGAAAAAAGTATCAGATGTTTAAATAAGGAATAAAAACCTTAATAAATACATGAATAAAACTAATTGTTTCAAAGAACTGTAATGAAGTGTTAAGGCTACCCCTTTAAAACACACAAGTAGCATTTACGCAGCCAATAATCTAAAGTCCTGGTGACCTTGGCACCCTTACAGGGGTACTCTTCACGTAAAATGAATTATTCTTGAACAAATGCTCTAATGTATTAGACATAAGCATACCGTCCTTCAATATCAGGCATGCTTGTCTTTCCGCATCCTTATTTCTAAACAAACATATTTATTAAGGACAAAGCAGAGGGGAAAGAAAAAAAGATATAGGAAGAGAGAGAGAAAAAGAAAGACAAACAAAACATTACATTGTACACAAACATGCACCACAATACAAGAATGAACACATTTATTATAGTCCATAGAGCTGAAATTATTTGTGCGAATAGACTTTCTTAAAGATTTCAGAGCACAGGATAAGTCTCAGTGAGCCCTGCTCACAGAAGATTTAATGTATCCAAGCTTCTGAGAAAGAACTTTCATGGAAATCAGTATGTAAAGAGGCTCACTGGTGACCTAGATGTATCCCACAAACACACTGACACTATAAAGGAAACTCTCCCACGTTTGTTAAGAGGTTCAGCGCCTTGCCATCTTCCTGTGTTGGGTTCATTCCCATTACCTACCAAAACAGTAAGAATTTGGGCCAGACATCAGTAGACTGAGCATTCTCAGTCTCTCTACCAGTAGAGTCAAGCATTCTCCATGACCTGAAGAGGGAATCAAGCAAGTTTGTAAGAGATATTACAATTGCACATGACAGCGAAGATCTGTGCTCAGAAGTACATATCCTTTGTTGGGTTTTTTTGCCAAACTCAAGTCCCTTCCAACCCTATTTCTTAGATACATTTAGAGATCAAATCACTTTGAAGAGGACCTAGACCAAGACACATCATTACACAGCTACTCAACACCTATCTCCAGTAACGTGCCCCGATCTGATGTGTCCTCAGATCCTGCCTAAATCACTTCTTTGTGGCTAGATGTTGCACAAAGTACCACGCAGTTACGACTTCATTCAAAGCCAGAAGCTAGAAGAGATGATGTGCTTCTACTCACACAGCAGGCTATTGGTTAGAACAGTTATGAAAAACAGAAACAGCAGGTTCAATTTCCTCCCCTGCCTGAGGGATCACAGCCTAAGGGCCCGCACTAACCATCAGCATCACCCCTTTCAGAGCAGCGGGGTACACTCAATCCCCCCTGCACTCTGTACGAAAGAATCAGCATTAATTGGGCCAGAGAGAAAGAACGTGTAGACAACCACAGCCTCCCTACCTGGTGATCAGGGCATACACTTGGAAAGTGGGCAGAGGGACTCTGATTCCGCCCTAGTCAGTGATTAAGTTAGTAGCTGGTATACAACAAAAGATACACTGAAAAAGCAATCTCCAATATGAACTTGCAACCTCCAAAAGCTACCACGAGATTATTTTTTATTACTTTTTTCCTGCATATAGATTCTCTTAGACTTTTAAAACATGTACCTAGAAACATGAATTGCTAGGCAGGGAAACCCAGCTTTCCCAGGGCCACAGGCTAGACACCAGCTTCAGGGCACTTGCATGGACCTTTCTCCAGGCCACATCGTAGCAGCCCTCTGTCACACAGGTCAGGTGAAACCTCACAGGCTTAACGCTTGTTATTGAACCTGTGCACACTTAACAGCTGTTGAACAGTGTATATACCACCATTAAAGAAGAAAAAACGTTAGTGTCAGGGAAGAGTAGAAAGAGCCCAAAGCAGAAGGGGATCTTCATGGGAGCCAAACACAGGAAGGTCTGCTGTTTGGCCTGCTCTCTCTCCATCACAAACATAGCACAAGGATCATTCCAATTGATTTGGTGGCTCTTAAATACCTGGTCAATGAAAACTGGCTACATATACCTGAGGTCAGAATTTGCCCCTTGCATTTTAAAAATGCTGCCAAATGCTTGCTATATAATAGATGGTCCACAACATCGTACTGGCCAGTGATGTTCAAAAACTATTATCTCTGGGAAACTGTGACAATACATGGGAGGAAGCATCACCGTTTTCCATTACTTTCCAATAACCACTTTTCTTTAGGTTGGTACATTTGTCATATTAAAATACATCACACCTATCAAACCAGTGCCAGAGGTCTGCACAAATGAATAGTCATACGCTCGTGTCATTAATAAACAACATAGAAATTCTAGGAGCTCTGGTATGTGTAGAAGACACACTGTATTTGCTGAAGTACTATGCATGTCGTGTTATCCCTCAGTGATTCATAGATCACGTGGAAAAGAGACAGGTTTTGCAAATTGTGCTATTGAAAAAGGATAAGTGATGAATTCTATATTTATACTACTAAAGGGAAATTTGCAATCATGATACAGCAATGCTAGAAGAAAGTGGTATACGTGTGATATATTGGCCAGCCTTGACTGTGACTGTTCCTGCAGTGTAAGAATTTCTTTATCCAAGGACAACTACTTTCACCTTCCCATCTGTCCTGTGAATTTTTTAATGTCTGAGACAGGTGGCCTGTTGGAAACCTAAAACCCTGTGGGTACAAAATATGATTAAAATCTGATGTTAGGCTCTATGATAAAGAAGAGCTCTATGTTTAGTTGAGAATTTGTAACTAACCTGCAAAAATATGTCAAAGGTAATTTGAACTCTACATAACCAAAATCTTTTTAATTCAAGTTCAGCATATGCTATATCAAAACTTTCCTTGCAATCATTTCCCCATAGATTAAATAAGTATCTTGATAAGTATACATACTGCTTTCTTGTAGAAGAATCTTTAAAGGAATATTTTAATTAATGCTTCACTCCTAAATATAGTATTAACAACAATAACATGAAAGATTAATATGTTGAACTCATTATTTAATAACTTGCAGAGCACACAATTAATGCATCATAATAAATTCTTAACAATTATTAAAACAAATATCCGAAAACTTCTGAAGGCATATCAAGAATTCAAAGGCCGCTGGGTATGTAATCTTGCCCCTTTTTGGAGAAGGGGATGGTGATTTAAATGGGTCTTTTATATTTCCAATTATTTCCCAGCAAAAATGCGCAAGAAGCCTAATTGAAATCTATTTAGAGGAAATTCAGAATCTATGCAGAGTTTAAAAGTTTGGCATAGAATACTAAGTGCTGATTTCTGCAGATAATTAAAATTTAAAATGTTAAATGATTTATCTTGTTGTAAATAATTAAGGGGATTTTTAAAAGGCAAGCAAGAAAATGTGGTATGTGACTATATTGTGTATCGCCAATCTGTATTTATCAGAAATGGTGCATATTACACATGGACTAGGGTTTTCTGTCTGTTTTTCATAACGATCTGGTATAAGGAGAAATTAAAAAAAATCCATAGAATTCCAACAGATTTAAATATATTCAGTAAAATTCAACTAAAGTTGATTTACATTCTGGTCTAATAGGCTATAAAACATATGACAAAGGCCCTGCAAGACAAACTTGATAGATGACTTTCCAGTGATATCAAAACCAAAGACATTGAAACTTAAGTATGAAATATCATTCCAGTGCACCCTTAGTTAAACGTACACACTTACAAAAGAGTCTGCAACGTCCAGAGTGTGATTCTCGGGGTAATGACATTTACAGTTGTACAGATGCGTAACTCCTCTGACTTCTGTGAGCTATTTCTGATATACACTAGAGAAGATTAAATGCAACAAGGTAATATGGGCGTTACGGCAGATGTGGAAAAATCTTTAGGGTCAGATTCGAATCTAAGTCCTGTACTTCTAATCTGTTTTTTCACCTAATTTTATAAACATTTTTGAGAATTAAGTTCTCAAAAAGGGAACTGTGGAAATTCATTAGTTGTTTGCAAAGAGTTTTAGATGCTGAGTGTTCTGGGGGGGTACTTTATATTGTATAAATAGTGACACAGGTAGTTTCACCGGCCCCAGCAATGGAAGGGGTGGCTGGAAGACCTATGAGGATTGTCCCATCTTCTCTCCCTCTCCCACTATCTACTAGCATGGCCTGCAAAACATGCATTCCATATTTGCTGATGTGTGATGATCATGTAGGGTTATATCCTCCCTTGATCTGCACAAAAACCCCCTTTTATTTGTTCAGAATCATTAATTTCATTACATTAATTTGAAATTTAATATTTCCCACTGTTCCTTACCACATAATTTACCTGTAATTTCTCATGTGATGCTTTTTGAACTGAAGCTCAGTTCAAATATCAGAACTCCTTTCTTGAGCAACATGTGCAAGATCATGCAATTCCTTTTTTAATAGCAATACGAGTATCCTAAATTATGCACCAAACCCCACATACCATGTTTCTGCTCTTATATTAATGTTTGGTAGCTCTGCATTTGCACTACATGGTTGAAATAATAAACTTTGGGCCCATATATAGGCAAAGGTTCCAGTGAAAGGCCAGAATTTTTTGAATGGCAAAACTAGTTGATTTTTTCCTTGAAGCTGAAAAGGTTAGAAAGAATGTCTGGCTCAACTGAATCTAACAGAAAATAGATCTGGGGAAAATGATAAAAGATTACGCAGATCTAAGATGCAACTCAGATTCAGAGAACATTAACCAGAATTATTTTTACTCCCTGCTGTTTGTTCTTAATAACAAATGTATAATAATAGGATGGTTGGTATCACTAGTCTCCAAGAAACAAAATCAAATGCAAAATCAATTCCTTGCACAGATGTGCAAAGAATAACACCACCATTTCCTCACCCTGAAAAAACACCAATTACTCATGTAGAAATCTAGAAGCACAGACAAGAGCAGTAAAGAAATCAGGTGATGAGATAACAGGTGATACAGACAGGATATAGCTGATGGCTACCAAATAATCTTTCCCTGCAAACAAGTTACAGAACATCCCAATATGAGATCTGGTTATGTAAATAATTTTGAACCATCTCAAGAACTTAAAAAAATAAGAAATGAACCTATCATTAGGGGGAAAAAATAAACACAGAATAGACATAAGCTGTCATATATTCAAAGCCTTAAGTACATCCAGCAACGAAAATCTCAGTCTGAGATTGCTTGAACAGTAAGTCCTTCCAGATAGGCAACGGCACATGGGATAAGTTCTGGGAAATACAGAACACCTGCAATTCCCTTCATCTTCAATATACAGCATAACTCGAAGTGAGAGCTGCAGGTGTTCAATTCCACTTGGTATTAGTCTCCAAGCATCAAGTAAGCACTAAGAAAGGCAAGAAAAAAACATAAAGGAATCAAAATGTTTGGGATTTTATTTTGCTATTCACATTTCACTTTGTTACAGGAAATGTAAGGCTGGGAATGTATTATTTATTCAGAGGCTAAAAGCAAACAAGCTTATTTATGTCACAGAAACCGTATTACATAACTTTTTTTTTTTTAAACCACCACACAACTGCAGTTGTGAAAGAATCAAAGAATGCCTCCTAAAGTTTCAAAGGCCACTACACCTTCCTGCCAAGCTCTGCCCAAGAGAGCCCTATTATGTGCCCCCTTCTTTCTCACAAGCTTAATTCACTCAGGATATAAAAAGGAAAGAATGAAATCCTCAGTCTTCTGCAGCACCACGCAAACTATGTCTGCAAAAGCGCTCCCTCCACCTTAGCTGAAAAACTACAGTATGCTATAGTGTACCCACGTCATGTCTACATAACAAGTATGACTATATTTTACTGAAAACATATGAACCAAATCTCCTTTTTGTCTGCGTTATTTTAATCTGTTTAAAAAAAATGGTTTAGTGTTATTTGCTATTCATTAAAAGAAAAAAGAATATTTAAATATATAGTATCCAGGATATTTTTAAAGTAGACCACGCATTGGACCCTGTAATTGTCAGGAAGAGTACCAACGGACTGGGCTTAGACACACGCAGTTGTGAGAGTTAGAGATATGACAGAACCGCCACTTGTCTGCTACTTTCTGTAAGGAGGAAGATATTTTGCGGACCATTTATAAAAATCAGGAACATTCATCAGCTATTGTTGACATACCAAAACCGATGATATGAAGGCAAAGGCCTCAGGAGTATGTAGCATCAGCCAATGAAAGCAGGTTTTAGCATTACATGAAGCATTTTATGATCCGGTTCCAAAAAAACCCTCTGAATTGCTTTAACCATCTGATTCACACCCTTACTCTTAGAAATAATGAGTTGCCATCAGTGCCAGCGGTTATCTAACTACAGTTTCAGCAGCGCAGTAGAGCCACATCCTTTACCACTATGACTATACTCCAGTGACATGCAAAACACAGCAAAAAACCACATGAGAACTTGCTTATTTTCTTAGCATACAGCCATCGCGTTGCTTGGCTGTTCTCCATATACCCCAGAGCATGTCAGCATTAAACACCCAGCGCTCGCTAGCGTGCTGAGCGGGTTTACAGCAGGTCACTTCTGGAATTTCAGGCTGCATTTGGCCGTAGTCAATAGCTTTTTCCATTTCCTTCATCAACATCAAAACGCAGCTGCTCCTAACAGCTTTTAAGGTGTCTTGCTCTCCTTAGCACTTTTGTCCCACGTTCTGCTCGGCTTCCCTGGACCTCCTTCTCATTGCTCTGCTCTTGCAAACCAGGAAATGAAAAAGCGACGCTATCAGGAAAGAGAAAGGTTTTAATTCCTGCTGAGTGCTTGGTGCCTGTAAGACTGTTCAGAAAGTTTCCTGGATTTGTGAATTACGTTCTGACTTATTTTTGTAAGCCAAGTCAAAATAAGACTGAAATCTGAAGTGGAAGTTGCACCCTGAAGGACACAGGAATTCAGTGAGCGCCTGCAGTGCAAATGACAACATTTGTGGGAGAGGCAGAGAGATTAACACCTCAAAAAGAAACACGCTCTGATTAAGGACAAGGCAGCCAAAATGCAACAGCAGAGGAAGAGACTCTTCCCCTGAAAGAAACGTCCCGGCAACCATCCATCCATAGGGTGGTCCAAGAGTTCAGAGGATGGTCAGAAACGCTTCAGACAATGTCCGCTACTGTTCTTGCTCTGGCAGCACTGCGTGGAGCAAAATATTGCCAAAAACACAAAACTACACTTTCCAAGCTTCCTTTCTTTTTTGTGCTGCCCAGATCACGTATTACCAAAAGCATGTACTGTTCTTCTTTGTTACTGCCTACATGTGTGTAAGTCATTTGCTAACATCTGAATAAAGTATTAGCATCTAAAAACCCTTAACTGCTTTCCTTTAATTTAAATAGGCACTTGTGCTCTGATAGGCATCATTTATTTGATTGCTGTCCAATGATAGTACAATGAATGAAAACCATGAAGTACGTGGTTAAAGGAAAATAAAGGTGTGAAGAGTGGTGAAGATATTTTCTCCAAGACATTACACGGGCCACGCGTTCAGGTCGGTGTTTTGGGGGTTTTGTTTGTTTTTTTAAACTGCATTGCAAATGTAGTCCTGAAAATGCATCATGGGGCTTAGAAAAATCATATGGGAGAGGAAAAAAAAGCCTGTAGGGAAATTTCTGGCTTGAAGCTTCCCGTATGCAAAAACAAAGCACTGTACAAACATCTACTTGGGCAAGGGCACAAAAGCTAAAGAAATCTACTGGAAAAAGTCATAGTTTCAAGTAGGGAAGATGAAGCCCTGTGAACGAGCTGCAAAAGGTCAGTTCTCCAAGACGTCACATACAACAGGATTGACAATGAGATCAACCCCTTTCTCTACAACCATTCCTTTAAAATACCGGAATGCTTGTTTTCATTACAGCTGCACGTTGAACAGTCAAGCAAAGAAAGAAGCAGCACCACCTTTTTTTGCTAGAAAAGTTATAACATGACCTGGATTCCCCAAATGGTCACTTATTGCAAAAATAAACTGAGAACAACTTCATTTTCTAGAACTACTACATTAAATTTATTTTGTGTATGTCATGCACACAAAGCTTTCTGCAATAATCTAACATTTCAAATCTGCCTTAAATATCTGTAACTCAAAGTGGATGAGTTTATATGAACTATACACGTTGTTTTAATTGGCAGAAACATTGCATTCAGTTGGCTGACAAAAGACTGCTAATACCTCCTATGTTACAGTATTTTAGTTGTAATCCACAAGGGAAAAAGTAAGAAATTAACCTGTTAGAAGCTCAGGTGAAAGGAAAACACCATGTTGATAAAACTTTTTTACATTAAGACATATTTTCATGCACTAATGGTGCTTACATATACTATAGTACAGTTAGCATTCAGTTAAATTCTTTGAGGGTAATATTTTCAGTTATTTTGAAGAACCACATACATTTCTATTTAACAGTATCTCATCTCCTCCTCCTCACTCTCAACTTTTCTAAAGGATAATAACTGCTATTTATTTTACAAATAATTATTAATTTGTAGAAGAAAATCCTAACCAATCACAACTGCCCAGCATGGAATTTGATTTCACATTAGCCTATAAAATAAAATGACCGTGGAAGTTCCACATAAATATCAGCCAAGCACATTTAACAGAAGCAGATACATCACTGAAAATGCCTCCCTTTTTCTTCTCCATAATCCTTTCTTTCCTGACACAAAACATTATTTTCTTATAAAAAAATTATATACATACAAATACATAAATATAATATACATTTTTAAATATATATGATTTCGCCCTTTTTTGCCTCCCCATAAGCACTGCCAAAAAACCTTTAAAACTGTGAAAGCCTTCCTGTAGGTCTGCTCTGGCTAACACAGAGCTACGCATCAGCCTCTGTCTTTGCACAACCCTCCTCATCCTTTGCACAATGCTCTTCCTCACTACCGAGGACTGCGTAAACCTTTCAACTCTTTGCTTTGGTAATAACTGCAGCTGCATAGACCTTTTTGCTGCTATGCAGTATATCTAGGGCTATTAATTGGTTGTTGAAATGAAACTGTTGTTGATAAAAACAAACAGATACAAAACTGGCAGGAATTTACAGTTGTGTTGCCAAACATACGTACCCTGACAAAGCCTATGGCACGTAGGCACTAGCAGGAGCTGCTGTTGTAGGTAGCACAACACAAATCCTACCAAGACAAGCAGCACCCCCCTTGAAGGGGGGAGAAGATCCATCTGTCACCTCCCATCTCTCCACCAAACCTGCCCAGTGACCTGCTCAGTTCTGCTGAACTCACCGGTTGTTTACTATGTGACGCATCGAACAGTTCGGGACTTGTTATGGTTTGCTCCATTTGTAAAACGATACATGCTTATTAGCAAAGATGTCTAGCGCTCCTACATCTGTCCCTTGCGGTCACCTGGATGCCACAGGACAACTTTCACACTCACTCCCTCAGCCCTTCCGCCTACCAGCCCATCTCTCACTCCTCTCTGGAAGCATGGAATACATAATTTAAAATTGCCATTTGAGTTTCTCACCCATCCAGACAATCTCCATTTGACTTTCACAACTGCACTCACTAGAGCTCTCCTCACCAGAATCTCTAATCCCTCCACAGTCAGCAGTCTCTCTCCACATCTTTCTTTCTCTTCCACTTCAACCATATTCTTTTTCCAAATCCTTCTCTTCCTTTTCACCCTTTCACTTTTTCCTTTACTCCATCATCCTAACTCTTCCTCTACCTCTCTGATGGCTGCTCCACCTTTTCATAAGCTGTCACATGCAGCTTATACCTAAATCTTGCCCATTCTTCTATATGAGATCTCCGAGATCCAAACAGCCGAAAGTCTCATCCAGGTTGCCATCATTTCTTTGTGTCTATTACTACAGCCCCCTTTTCTCTAAGAAAAGTCATCTTTCCCTATTTCTATCCATTTGGAAGGTTGCTACAAAAGTGTTTTAGGTTTTTTTTCCTTTGTTCATGACACTACTCTGCTTTAGAAGAGTTTAAATATTTTAACCTTAATTTATTTTCTAGTGTTTAATTTAAACATTAAAACAATACACTTTCTCTGCAAAGGACCATTGGTTAATGAATCAGTCTCTTTATATGAAAATGGAGTATCTGTAACTTTCAACAAGCAATTAAAAATTTTTGCTCCTTCCATGCTGAGATGAAAACTAGGGTTTTTTTTTCAGTTTTCTCCAACAGTATAACAAAAGCTGGAGGTAAGATACAGATATTTACTCTAGAACAGCATATGGTCTATAGCAAGATGTATCAGATCTAATTTCAGATCCAACCATCAATTAACCTTAGTTATATGAACACCACATTCATCATAGAAATGACTTAGCCTCACCCCAGAGTAGCCACCAGCTTGATAATTAAAATATTTCAGTAAAGATAGATAAGCTTGGCTCTAAGCTTTCCAAATCCAAATAAACGACCAGTTATTGGATACTGGAAGGTGCTGTAATCTTGAGACCCTCCTCTCCCTTCTCCTAAGTGTAAGAATCTTTTCCCGTTAACTGTTTTGTCTTTTGACAAAAATAATAATTTAGTTTTAAAAGGTGGGTTTTTTTCAAAACAACCAATGAAAAAAACTTAAGTAGTTTACTTAAAACTACAGTTGTCACTCCATTCTGCATAGCAGCATAGAATATATTACAGTCCCCAAATGAATGAGTTACAGCGTATAAAATGTTTCTCACTAAAAAAGGAAAGAGACAGACAAGCAAATCTTCAGAAGAGGAGATTTAAGCACAGAGCATGAGCTTCCTAAACTGAGAAAGGCAGCTTATTCCTTAGCTGTTGGGCATAATGGTAAAATCCTCCATCACGCAAGGTTTGTAGTTTCGTAATTGGAACTTGCACTAAGAGGGCACTGAAGAGCACAGAGGCCTGGAAGCGATATATCTCAAAATTAAATCAGGAGGTATATTCAGGACCTTGACCATGAAGGGGCTGACAGGTCAACTTCACAATCAATCCTTTGTTTCTGAGTAGCCAATGCAGCAATGCTAGGATTAGGGAGATATGCTGTCTTTTTTTTTTTTTTTTTTTTTTTTTTCCCCAAGATATACTTCTCTGGCAACAGAGTTTTGCTCAAGCTTGGTAATGAGACCACTTGGCAGGCCAGTGAGCAAAGCATTAGTTGTCTAGCTTGGAGGAGATAAAACCCTGAGCCAGCTTCTCATAAACAGACAAGGATAAATACGGACAAAGTATGGTTTCATTTTTCAAATGACAGTAGGAAGTCTTAATAATCTGCCCAATGTGATGTTTAAAGGACACTTCAGATTCCAAGAGGAATATGGATGTTGAAGTGGTAATCCTGTACTGCGAATAATATATATACATAAAAGCTACATCAAAAATTGAGGTGGCGTTAAGCTTATAGCTAGAGCCACAAAATGAAAAACCTTCATTTTACTTGAATTTAACTAAAGAAAATCAACATAACTTATATTTTAATGTTTTCCAGGGAACTGATCCAGACAATAAAAGCACAGTTTGGATTTGCTGCTTTAACTGACAAATGCATTAGCATGTCCTCAGCACAGAAACGAAACCCAATCTCAACCCAATGATTAATCTGGCCCAAAGACAGCATACAAGTATTAACTGTAACAAGCTGAAAATAGAGCTGTATAAAATATTAGACCCAACTATCATAAAAGAGTTTGAGTTGGGAGTCCAACTTCCCCTGCAATGAGCAGGGACATCTTCAACTACATCAGCTTGCTCAGAGCCCCGTCCAACCTGACCTTGAATGTCATCTTTAGTGTTCTAAAAATGAGCATTTAGCCAAAACATATGTCTATGGATTTGTAAGTTTTACTCAGATTTACAAGATGTTTACTGTTTACAAGATGAAGACTCCTTCAGCAACCTCAGAAGGACACCACAGTTGACAGCATTGGAAGCCGTAGTGAAAAAAAGAGAGATTAATTTCAACACTCCCCCTTGCACCCAGGATTTTAGTTTACTTATACGATGATATCTCCTGAAGGCATAAATTCAGCTCATTATTTAACTATTCAGTATAAGACTGGACATAAGTCTGACTGAAATCACTGAGACTGCGCACATATACAATCTAAAGCTTGTATCTGGATACCAGTAGGTCAGGGCTTATAACTTGGCAAGGAAAATACTTGCTCATGAGAACAACTGTTACCAGGACATCAGTGTCCAAGAAAAGCTGCTTTAGCCATGCAATTTCCTAATGAGCATATAGCATAATCCTTAGCTGGAGACTACGTTGGGGTGATAGGGTTATGTTTTAACAGACACAAAACAAATTGTAAAATCATATTTTGGTTTTTTGGTTCTTTGCAGCAGAGAATCATAGAATTTGCAAACCTTTCCATTAATTCTCCCTCAGAGCAAGAACAGTTCTTCATTGCTTTCGCACACTCAAACAAATTCCATCCATATGAAATGGATTCCATTTCTGATTTACATTTTATTCTAACACACAAATCAAGATGCTGAAATTTATATTTGCAAATATTTGTACATTTCTTGTGTTTTGTGTCTCTTGGAGCTTCACTAAAGACTTGCCACATTCTGTCTTCCTAAGGACTGGTTTCAAGAAGTTTTGTTAGATTGGAGTTAACACAGACAAGCTAAACACTTCAGATGAAGCCAGGAAGAAGTAACGAGGAAACCAGAAGGATTTAGCCTAGCTGATTAATACTTTTAATTTCTATTTTATATTTTAGTTTCCTGCTTGTAAAACAGTGGAAGAGGAATACAGTTGAAGATTTATTCATACATTTTAAAACCAGAACAATTATAACCATCTGTTCTGACCTCCAGAACAGACAGGTTTTCAGATTCTGCCAAGCAGCTTGTATACCATAACTTCTGCATAAGCTAAAGAATTTGGTTTTTAGGGTGATAACAAATCTTGAAACACGAATGACACCTAGGGGCTTGGTCTCGTAAAAATAGCTTCAATTTGTTTTAATCACATGTGTGTCCAAACCTACTTATTTTCCCTTCCCACCTTTGTGCTGTAGACCTGTTGTAGAACATATCCATTTTCAGATTAACATCTTAGTAAAAGCTAAATGGAGCTTCCCCACCCCCTTGCTTGGGCTTGAACTTCTGAAGTGTCATATTTAGTCCATGCTGAAATAATCTGAACACTGTTCATGTTCAACAGAATGAAAAGAAAAAAGAATTTTGCAATCCTCAAGTGTCCTGTTCACATAGCTTACAAAGCTTGCCAAAAATTCCTGTGCACTTTTCAGTATTTATAAGCCATTCTAGGATACTGTTCTCAATTTCATAAGGCACTTCATCAGAAGTAACCAGATGACAAGATTACAAACTTGAGAATTGTCTACCGAAGTTGGAGCAGTCAGTTTTGAATAACATAAAAAGTTGTTAAAAAGCACACATAAAAGTAATTTTTAACATATATTTTGGCAACATTCTCTCATTTGACAGGAGCAATGGTAGATCCAGTTGTTATCCAAGAAAGTTGTTCTCTTCAAAATACACTAGCAAAAAATTAAAAATAACTAAATGGGTACAAAACCTGCCGGGATAGTTGGCATCAGATGGTAGTGGTTAATTTGTTGTACTATATCTTGGAGGTTGATTACAACTGGAGTACCACAGGGGTCTATTGTAGGACTTGCCTGTTTAAGATCTCTATCAGTGACCTGGGGGAAGTGTCACAGTGGTCTCTTGTCATCTGTGGAGATGACAGCAAACTTGGGGGGGGGGGGGAGGGGGGGTGGTGCGCAGCTGATGCACTTGCAGGCAGGGCTGCCACCCAAAGGGCCCCAGATGGGCTGGAGAATTAGGCCAACAGAAACCTTGTGAAATTGCACATGGACAAAGCCTGGGGCCATGGGATCTTGTTGGGCAGCGAGCTGAACATGAGCTCAGTCGATTGAGGGGAGAGATTATCTACCCATGCTCAGCCCCAGGAGACCACATCTAGATGCTGTGTCCAGTTTTGGGTTCATCAATTCAGCAAAGATATTGGTCAGCTCAAGGGGTTCAGCAGAGGACTATCCAAGACGGTCAGGGGCCAGAGCACTCGCCCTGTGAGCAGAGGCTGCTGGACTGAGGCTAGTTCAGCCTGAAAAAAGAGGAGGATTTGAGGTGGTTACTTAAGAGCAGCCTGCCAGTACGTATGGGGAGGGTGCAGAGAAGATGGAGCCAGGCACTTTGCAGGAGTACATGGCAGGTGGTGAGGGACAACAGGCCTAAGTGCAAGTGAAAGAGTTTCAGACTGGATATAAAAGAAAATGTCTTCACTGCAAAGACAGTCAGGCAGTGCCAAAGGTTGCACAGGGTGGCTGTAGCATCTCGGTCCTTAGGGGTTTTCAAGACCTGACGGGAAAAATCCCTGAGCAGCCTGGCAGCTCGCCCTGCTTGAGCAGGGGGTTGGACTAGAGACCTCCTAAGGTCCCTTCCAGCCTGAGCTGACCTGTGATATTGTGATCCAATACTTGTTATTAAAAATAAAAAAGTACGCTGCACTGAAATTTCCCATTAGGTTAGTGTAGAAATAAGCTATATAGATCTCTAGATCCCAAAACCAGAAGGTTCCTAGATAATGGGATTCTTAAACTGATTCTTGGTTTAACTACTGCACACACCTTAGAAAAACATCAAAATTTATTGGTTTTAAACTGCTGTAGAAAAATCTCCCTATACTTGAAGCTGTTTCCAAGGTTAATATTAAAAATGTGAGTCCTATTGTCAGTTCAAATTCATGTAACAAACTTCCGTGCCTTATCACTACTATTTGTGCTAGTTTGCTATTAAGATACTATAGCCAAATCTTCTCACTCTAAGCAGACAGGGATATACTCTCTCAGTATTTTATAACCACCACGCTAGTTTCAAAACAGACAGAAGTATTTCTGTTCCACATCACTATTATAAATGTATTTATTTACTCTTTATTATAGTTCCAATCAAATAAACTGTATAAGGTCAGCAGACATACAGACATATACATATGCCTACATAATGCTATTTCCCTGTCTTATCTTCCTTTCTCAAATCTCATGCTGAGCAATAAAATTCTGTGAAACTGTACAGTAATAAGTGTTTTTTTCTTAAAAAAAGGAAGTAGTCTATTTAAGGAGTTTCTGATTTTTATATTGAATTTTCATTTTATAGGTTCAGGCTTTTATAAACACATATTACATATATTTATTTTCTTAGGGCACATCCATCATTTGATACTTTATATCTTTTGAAGCTTGGCTCAGTAAAAAAACAAAAGAAACCCAAAACTCCTCCACAGCCACTGTGAGGTTGATTAACTCTGTATTAAACAAATTCTGAGCTAATTAAGCTCAAAGTCAATTCAGCCCACGACAGAAGGTTATTACCTCATAAACAGGATGTACTTTAAAGTTATTAATAATACACTAACATTGCCTTTTCAAAACCTTTGATTAACAAACAAGTGAAAATTAGCATCTGAAATTCTGTTTGTACAGACAGATTATGTAAATTTCTAAATCTCCGTTTTTCCAAAAGAAAAGCAAGCAGCTAACAACAGCCATACAAGTGAGAAAAAGTACCGATACAGGGCCCAACCCTGACCAACTTCAAACTCCACTGAGACCTACAAAGCGGTAGCAAGGCAACATAGTGCACAACAGGACAGAATATGGAACAATATCAACCATGCAACCAACAATAAAATATAAATATGCAGGATGAAATGCTTAGTAAGGAATACAGGAATGGTATTTTAAGTGCTAATTTTAGAGTCACCCAAATTCCTTCATAGTTAGTTAGAAACACTCTCTTCATATCAAAATGTGAGACTCAGTGGAGGAGCTAAGCAGGAGAAAAGCGAGCCTTGCCCTTTCTCCAACACGCTTAAGTTGTGCATAGAAATAAAAAATATAAACCCAACAAGTTCTCTTCTAAAAAGGGCTGATAACACTCTTCAGAATAAATGATAAATAATTCCTGAACAAAACGATTCAGTAAGCTTCTCTAGACATCAATAATACAAGTCCACAGCCTCAAGACATTTTATGTACAACTAAGAAAGTGAAGAAACCAGGCAGACAAAAATCACACAGAAGAAATCTTTCTTATTCTCTGTTTCCAATGTATAATTGTTACTTAGCATGATATCTGGTAGCAGGAAGACAAGAATGCTATCAGTAAGAGTGTTTGATATTTCTAAACATTACAGAGCTAAGTATGTGATTTATATAATTACACAGTATACTTTTGTAAGTGTATTATTTAATAGCACATTTAGTAACATATGGAACTAAGAAAGCTATATGTATGTCAGTCACATATGTAAACAGAGACTTCTCCCAGGGATTTCACCAGGAGGAACCGTGCACCGTAGCCTCCTTGGAGTCCCAGCATGCTGCCTGCAGCGTCTTATACATTCCTTAAAGCGCTCGGTCTTCAAATAATATACAAGCTTCACGTCTTTGATGCCACACCCTGAAAGCCGAACTGCCCAAGTCAAACTCCTTGAGTGTACTGTCAAAAGTGAAGAGCTCAAGAATGCAAGACTAATCAAGGGGGGGGGAAGAAGTCAAAATAAAAAAAAATTAAATTGCCAACTAGATAAAAGAAGCATTATGAAAAATAAACATTATTCAAAAGAAATGAATCTGCCAGTGATTAGTAGGATTCTTTCAGGAAAATAATATTTGACAGAAGATCATAGGACTTACAAGGCCAAGGAAAACGCAAAATTATACTAGTAAATCACAAGCTTGAACTGCGAAACATTCATATAGTATTTCTAGTGTGTGTATTCAGCATGTCTCTTCTACCTTACTAAAAGGTACAATTTGATTAAACAACTTAGATGTTTCCAAGATTTCAGGCTCTGAATGTGAAAAACCAATGGGTGACATTGCAGTGTAATTGATTTTTTTAATATAAAAAGTATACTTGAGCCTTTCAAAGGCAGTTTAAAGTGGTAAGAACAGCTCTCGGTCTTCCTTTCTATCACTAAAGTGGCAATAAGTAAAGCTGAAAAGTAATTGTTCCCAGCCTCTCTGGGCAACAAATTGGTGGAATAAACGCCCTTTGGAAATGGACAGAATGCTACTTGGCTTTCTCAAAGGATTTGGTGGAGAGAAAAAGAAAAAACAGGGCCTCGGGTTCTGGAGAACAAGAAGGAAAGACGATTATTCACTGAAGTAAAAATACAAGACACAAGGTAAGAAAACACAGTTGTTGATGGAGAGCAGCTGCACTGAAGTAGCAATCCCAAACATCACTGACAGCTCCTGCAACCTCTTGCAGCTTCTGGCCCAGTAAGGACCTGCCCCAAATTTTTCACACAAGCTAAGGCATCAAGGGGTCTTTCCATCTCTGACTGAAGAACAGGTTACAAGTAGTACTCAAAGTGATCAAGAGCCCCAAGAAAACAAGCTTTGATCATTCCTCCCCCATCCTCACTGCCCCATGGAGATGCAGGGTCTAACGTTTTTCTAAAATATGCAATTAAGTTTGACACACTGATTTAATAAGGAGAGAAACAATGGGGGGAAAAAATAAAGAAATAGAGTGCATAGCTTTTGAGAGAGAGGACTGACACCAGTGCTTTGATGGGGTTTTCTCCCATCCCCTTGTATTCTGTTTCCTACTTCCCATGCAGGCTGCTGACTTGTGGGTTTCTCTCTATATTTTAATTTTTTGAGCACCATGAACATCAAAACCACCCTTTCATGTAACAAGGGAAAACCCTTCAAAATTTGGTGTCTTCTGCCAGCTACTAGCATTAAAAAAACCAATAACCTTGGCCTCTAAACCAGTGGAGAAACCTGTAGTGGAGACAGCAATATATGCATTCACATAGAAAAGTCAACACCACAGGTTCTTGCTGAGCTCAGAAAAGGCAGGAGTGGTGCAAGCTTCCTGGTGTGATTTTCTTCAGTTCTGTTACAGGATGGGTTACAGGGTCAAGGATCCAAACCTACTATCTCCTCGCATTTTTTCTTCCTCTAAGTGTCTCCTTTTAGTTTTCATGTGTAGAAGCAATTAACATTTCCAGCCAACGTTGCCCCTGGGGGTTATCACCAAGTACCTTGGGTCTGCTAGAGCAGAATGGTGTGAAAAGCTTCCATTGCCTTGGGGGAACTGATCCTAATTTCGTTAATTTTATATTCTTTCTGACTAATCTAACACAGCATATCTGCAGTTCAGTGAACTACAAATACCTGAAGAGAAAAAAAATATGTCATACCACACAGAGTAAACATCCTTCAAAATCCCTCAATTTTAGGTATGAAGCTACACTCTATTGAGAAAGCAAGTGCTAAAATATGAGTGAGGTGAAGCATGAATGTCTTTATATAGATATTTTAATTATTTTTAATGTTTTGTTTCACCAGCTCCTCTAAAAGCAACACATGCCACTAAAAAAAAGAAAAGCAAAATTTGAGAAATTACCATTTCATGACACATTTTAAGTTATAAGAGTAAATTGTACCCAGGAAAGCCAGAAATAGCACTCATTAATAGTGTTTAGGCACTGCAAATGCCCAATTGCTGGCAAAGATGTTTGTACCTACTGAATTACACTGCATTTTCACGCACTGACAGAACAAGACCAGAAAAAGTTACCTATTAACTTTTTCAGGAGTGTGCTAGAAATGACTAAAATATTTTGACATGCATAAGTTAGTTAATTTTGCAAAATCACTACATCAAGTACACAAAGCAATTGCCTTTTATACCTTTTCTTTATTGTACATTAATTATCTCTATTGAGATAATTGAGCCTATACTAACAAAAAATCTACTTATACATGTGTTCTAAAACTTTTTCCATCGTTGAACGTACTTTTTTAAAAAAAATAAACGTCCTGGAGTTTTACTACATAAACAGGTTATACAATGCAAAACCAGAAGCTTCTCAAATTTATGAGGAGCCTACAGCTTTTTTTTTTCTTTCTGAAAAATATGCAGTAGTAAACATTTTTCTTCTGTTTCTATCCTGTGATACTAGAGAATCTGAGCTGCTACCTTAATTTACAGTTTTTGCCACAGAGAATCAGTGGTAAAATATAAATTCTTACATTAATGCTCAATGTCCAGATGGAAATCAGCAACAAGTGGCATACCTCGGGGGTCCATACTGGGACTAGGACTGGTTAATATCTTCATGAATGACATAGCAGGATCAAGCACACCCTCAGCAAGTTTGCGGACAATGACAAGCTGAGTGGTACAGCTGACATGTCTGAGGGATGGGATGCCATCCAGAGGGACCTGGAAACCTCAAATAGCTGCCCACATGAGCCATATAAGCTTCAACAAGGCCAAGCACAAGGTCCTGCACATGGGTCAGGGCAAGCCCTGGTATCAATATAGGCTGGGGGATGAAGGGATTGAGAGCGGCTCTGTGGAGAAAGACTTGGGGGTGTTGGTGGATGGAAAGCTGGACATAAGCCAACAGTATGCGCTTGCAGCCCAGGAAGCCAACTGTATCCAGGGCTGCATCAAAAGAAGCATGGCCAGCAGGTTGAGGGAGGTGAATCTGCCCCTCTACTCCGCTCTTGTGAGACCCCACCTGGAGTACTGCGTTCAGCTCTGGGGGCCCCAGTACAAGAAGGACATTGAGCTCTTGGAGCGAGTCCAGAGGAGGGCCATGAAGATGGTCAGAGGGCTGGAGCACTTCTCCTATGAGGAAGAGCTGAAAGAGTTGGGGTTGTTCAGCCTGGAGAAGAAAAGGCTCTGGGGAGACCTTATTGTGGCTTACCAGTACCTAAAGGGGGCTTATAAGAAATATGGGGACAGACTTCTTAGTAGGGCCTGTTGTGATAGGACAACTAGTTTTAAACTAAAAGAGGGT
Source organism: Grus americana (assembly GCF_028858705.1). Classification (NCBI taxonomy): domain Eukaryota; kingdom Metazoa; phylum Chordata; class Aves; order Gruiformes; family Gruidae; genus Grus; species Grus americana. The sequence continues at coordinate 41,689,318 of NC_072856.1, read as the reverse complement.
AGATTTAGACTAGGTATACAGAAGACTTTTTTACAATGAGGGTGGTGAAACACTGAAGCAGGTTGCCCAGAGAGGTGGTAGATGCCCCATCCCTGGAAACATTCAAGGTCAGGTTGGATGGGGCTCTGAGCAACCTGATCTAGTTGAAGATGTCCCTGCTCATTGCAGGGGGGTTGGACTAGATGACCTTTAAAGGTACCTCCCACCCAAGTTATTCTATGATTAAAAATTTCTAGATATGAAGCATTAAGTTGTCTGGCAATAACTGTGTGTTATTATACATCTAAGTATTTCTGGACTGAGAGCAGCAATGATATCTAATTCCTGAATGCCCAGTTAAATGTGTGAATTCCATTAAAGAAATTTGTGAAGTTATAAGATAAAATTTTCCATGTTACTAATGAAAATAATTGTCCTTTTGATGTACAGAAAGCAATACATATGCCTCTTGCTTTGGTCTGGGAATTTCATAGGAACACTGCTAAGACTTCATTTCTCAGAAATGTACTATTGGGAATTCAGTATGTTCCTTATGTGGCATGCAAAGGAAGAAGTTTCCCCTCTTCTGTGTTCAGACCACATTCGGAAGAATTTACAAGTGTGCAAGAACAAACAATATAATTTATTCCTGTAAAAGCTCCTTGATAATGGGGTTTAAGACCAAAAAGACTTGTTAGGTTACCTACTTTGGGCCTCTTTTTTTCTGAACTTCTCTACTGAAATCAATAACTTTGCTGGCTAACATATATCCTACAGAAAGTTAGCCAATCTAAATTTGAAGACATCTACAGATGGCGAGCCCACCATTTGCTCAGAGTAATTCCCCAAGAGTGCCATGTTTCTCTGCTGAACTCATCAGGCTTCAGCTCCCAGCCAGGGGCTCCTGTTACCATTGTCTGTTCTTTTAAAGCAGCGGCAGCACCCCAGGTTTTTGCCCCATGAAGGTAGTTATGCAATATGAAACAAGTCATCTTTCAACCTTCTTTCAGTAAGACATGCCAGATAAATAAGTTTTCCCTAAAGTCAGAAAATTCCATCAACCCCCATCATCTAAAAACCAGGAAAGGCCCTTTTTAGAGAAGTCCTAATGCCATGAAGAGACAGGAATGATAAACGCACTCTCTTTCTGCACATAAATCTTAAATTTAGATGCTCACAATCTTTCATTCTCCGGTTCGCTATAAGCGTTGCTCCTGAGTAACCTCCAGGATTATTCTTGCATGGACAGTTCTGAGGAGCACCTGAGATATGAGCAAGCTCAGACAACTTCTCTATCAGTATCAAAGCAAGCAGAGCCTATCCCCATACTCCATTTGATCTCATGTGTCACAGTAGAAAGTGAGATTCATATCTGCTACAGTAGGTGTGGCTGTATGTGTTTGCATATCAGCTTAGCGAGCTCTTAAACACGCAGAATTGTCTTAAACCCATTAAGTCCACCAGAACGCTCACAGCACGGTACCAAAGCTGCAGCTCCAGCCCTCTAGGACCGCTGCCCTAGTCCTCCATACCAGATTTCTAGCAATCAACACTGCTGTGGGGAAATAAAAACTGAGCAGGTCTCAAATCTTGGCCAGGAAAATTTTCTGACCAGGCTTTGTCCACATAGCATCTGTCAGTCAGCCAAACAATAAACTCCTTTTCTCACAGGCAACGAGTAAAGCTGCTAGCAAATATATGCTTCCCCCCCCCCCATCTACTTTTAAATGACTACCAGTGGAAAGGGAATAGAAGCGCTCTGTTGCGTTACGTATGTTTGCCATTCGGCCTGGCTTAACGCACAGTAAGTTTCAACAGAAATTTGTGCAGGTAGAGGTAGCTTTTTTGTTCTCTATAGCCCCATGATTAGCAGCAAGCAAGCTGAAGAGACCCAAAACACCACCTGAACAGCAGAACTCAGGATCTCCAAACTGCTGCCATTTCAAGCATTTAATTTATTCTACTAATCTTGCTGGAATTTATTTTCTGAATATTCATATTCAAACAGTTTATACTGAAAAGAGGAAATACCTGGAAGTTGTGTGCTCATACTAGGAATCTTGTTTAATAACTGTTACTGCAGGAACATGGTTTGACGTTAAACCGTTATGATTTGTGCCAAAAAAAATGCATTAAAATCTAACATTAAAATTTTGTCTTGAAGCCTTAATTTTGTATTTTGATCACAGTTGTATTTATGTAAAACAGTACTGTAGAATAGGCCGTCCATCTTTTTTTGGAAAGAGTAAATATTTCATTTATATACAAGGAAAACTTTCCAATCAATAGCAAGATACTGCTGAATTCTCAGCACTAAAAGAATTAAAAAAAGTTATAGTTAGTACGCTCTGCAATCAAGAGATTACAGAGAGTGGGTCAGGATACAATGTTGAATAATCTGTTCACTCCTAAAAAAGTACAAGTTCTATTTTTCATTCATAAACCCATGCTGTTTTGCACAAAGAAAACTGATTTATTTGTTGTTGCACAAATCAGGATTAAACCAAATTTGTTTCTAATAATCAGACCAGAGCCTATGAACTTAAAACTCTTCTCATGTCCCTGGCAAGCAAAGCAGAACTACAAATAAACAAAAAAGATCTAAAATAAGATCTATGTTAATATTTTATTACATATCGCAAATAAGGAAAACCAATAGCCTGAAAGTAAGCAGAACGCTATATATGCGCTTTGTATTCCTATGAAGTTCCCTCCTGCAAGTTACCGAATTTCACTTGCTATGATAAACTCTTCAGATAAAATGCTGGATGTATTTTTCCAAGTAAATAAATAATTATTAGGCAGAGCTGTACAGGAGGTGCACACTTTAGATCAACTTAGGAAGCTTTTGGGGAAACACTATCCTAGTGTAATCAAAATGGTATTTTGATAACATAACAAAATCAATAATAGAGGAGACATGTTCTTTTTGTTCAAAGGTGCTGTGTTTTGAAAATATTGCCATGTAGTATTTACGGTAACAGCTGTACAGTTAAACTTTAGGCACAAACTGAACTGCAGAGGATCTGCTGCATAAATAAAATTCCCATGGCAACTAAATGTGCTACTAGATAACAGAGAAAAAAGGATTTATGTGTTTGCTGAGCTGTCTTGCCCTAGAGGAATTCTCCAGGCAAATGCAGGCCACCTGCCACATGTTACATTAAGCTCAGCCTTCTGGACTTATTTTCAAATCTGCAGCAAAAAGGCCCACCAAGTTTCATTTGAAAGTTCTCCTGTCGTGTTCCCAGCCCCTCCAAAATACACAGTTCACTCTTCAGTATGCTTCCTATATTGCAACGGAGATGTTTAATAATGAATAGGTGCATTTCTGCTTGTAACCTGTTAATCTTAAACCCCCACGCAGTGTGGGCAAGCAATCCGAATCCTCAAATTCACGTAAAGTTTTGTGTAAGCCCAATCGTACTCAGGTGCACTATTAAAGTGTGCGTACTTTTTAAACTCTACCAAAAAAGTATTCCTTCTGTAATATTATAATGAAAGATATTTGAATCAGATCATTCATGTACTATCTTTCTACACAAGAAAGATATTACTGGTCAAAAAGACTTGCCTTCATATCCAGAATAAAAAAAAAAAGCTATTTTCACTAGACTACAATGCTAATAGAGAAGCATCGCTTGGGAAAGCTTTACGTTGGAATATTATACTTAGAAGACTGAAGACCACTAAAATAGCTAGTGGAAGAAATATAATCACCCAGCAAGTAATAAGCAAACTTACTGCTAATAATGCTGCCGAGTCATCAAAGGACCAGAGTACGTGTGAAAGCGCAGAGTGTTTACGGTATTTTCCTTGTCATTTTTGCCTCTGAAGATTAAGTAAAAAATACACAAATAAATAAGGAAACGTGTTTTACAATCAAGTCTATCCTTGGGCACGAGTCTCAGGAAGGACAGACACTTCTTTGCTCCCGTCCCCGGGAAAGCCCTGTGACATTTTAGAGGGGCAGCAGAGCTTGCCTCATAACGACAGGAACTACAGCGTGTGAACACACGCTATACGTGCTTTTCAGGTAGTTTGTAAATCTAATCTAATCGCTAAGTCCATGTTTAGCATCAGGCAGCTACAGCGTCACGGAACTGGGTGCCTGCGCTGACGAAACACCCTCGTGTTATCTGTCTAAAGCCCCCACGCATGGAATATATGGACAAGCCACTAACATGGGCTTCCTCCTCGCTTCCCGTTAAGGCTCATCTGCTTCAGAGTTGTTCGCTTACATCCCTGCCTCAGCCTAACCATCTTGCTTCGGCTCCGCGTGAACCACGAGCTTGACCCAAAGTCCACAGAAGCTAAAACAAGCCTTGTGCCAACATAAAGATGTTTTGGTAGCCGTTAGGAGATCCTACGTTCCCATTGCCTGTTAGTCTCTTCGCTCCTGTTTGAGCGAGTAATCAGTAAGTCTAATGTTTTAACAACAAGGGGGGGAAAAAAAGATATTATTTTTTCTGAACCTATGTTGCAGTTATCACCACAATTTAATCTCTCTTCAGGATATTCATAAACTATCTGCATGTAAAATACAGAATTGCTTGTGCAAGGATAGAGAAAGAGAATACTGAAAAGTTTTATAAGTGAACATTTATAGAACACTTGCACACTGCTGCAACACAACATCAGTATTACATAAAACCACTAAAATAAACAGTATACAACAGAAATTAGTTGCGAGCCAACGTGACTTTACCAGATAAGACTTTATATTTTTATTACGAAGAATAGTTTATATTCCCTAGTAATTTTTTTTCTTTTTAGAAGGGGGTAAAAATAACATTAAGTTTTACTCTGACTTGAGTTTTGTTAGATGTGATCACATAAAATACTCCACCAATAGATATGACAAATGCACTTTATATTTCAATGTGTCAAACCGTTTCAATACTCGGGAACTACGTTGAAGCTGGCAGGCAAGCAGACTATATTAAATTTTTTCTCTGGAACCGACTTCAATTCTGTACTGAATTACTGGAATTTTAGTGACCCTAAAAAAGGCTGTCAGAAATAATATTCAACACAGAGTTTTCAAATCTAATGCTCTATTACACATACTTCACATAAAATAATATAGTTTCAATATAAGCAAACCAGTCAAGAACAACATTCTATTTGTACTTGTAATTTTAGATACATTTTTATATTGATTTGTCACAGCATTTTTAAATGTACCTTCTCCTTCAAAAAAATATTCAGAGGCTACATTTGGAGATTCGATGACTTTGTTGCAGATTTGATACAGTCAGAAACATTTTTAAATGAAAAAAATAAAAATTTTACCAGCACAGGACAGTAAATATGTTAGTAGCTATTTCACAGCTCTGATTTTTGAACTCCTATACTCTTGCATATCACAAAATTCACGTAGGAATTTTCTAGTGCCAGAAAACCAGTTGCATTTACAAACCACTTAATTCCTTTTTCCTTCCATTTAACTGAATGCTCTTTCTGTATAAGGAAATTCAACAGCAGTATTTCCTCTCTTTTTTTTTTTTTTCCTCCTCAAGTAATCAACTTTTGACTATTTTGCTTTTAAGACAGCTTCAGCTCTGGTGTTTTACTATTCTTATTAATAATGTAAAAAATTTAAGAGTCAAGCTTCCCATTTACCTGCTCACTAATAATTCCAACCACTTATTTCTGTTAAATCCCTACTGTTACAAAATGCTGGAAGTGAAGCGATGGCAGTAAGTATAGCAATATCTTTCCTCTCGTCTCCACTGATGTGATAGAAGTACAGAAGATCGTGGTGTGCTTTGCTTGAATAAGGGAATTCAGTCGTATATCACAGCTCAGGAGGAGGCACGGTTAAATCCACTGTAGCTTGGTAAGCAACACAGAAAGCCCATCAGCAGCTTTACTGTATGACAGACCCAGAGGCAACCCGAGAGCTGTCAGCACAGCTGCCTGTGAAGCTCGCAAGGGAAGCAATAGCCAATTATGCCCCATGACCTGCTACTGGAAAACACAGTGAGAGATAACAAATCAAGGGCTTGGAAAAACTCAAACTTCCCAGAGAAACTGCGTAGCTTGCTTCCTATCAAACACGCATCTCACTTGACGCTTTTAAGAACGGGGTGGCATTCGGTGACCACGCTCTGCCTGACCCCTGTGACTCACGTTACCGAATCCCAGAAAGGGGACCGCACCTCCAGTGCTCCTACCTGGATACAAACAGACACGCCATTCCCCTGGCAGCTCAGCTTCAGGTCTAGCTGCAGAGGCTTAACACTTGGATCTCTACTTTGGTCTGGACTGTGACTAGTTGCTTGCTCTCGTATCAGCGTGGATGATCAGCATCAAAGCCAAACTAGGCTCAGTCAGAAAGGAATCAAGCCAACTTGCAAACTTTCTTTCCACCCAGCGGAAAGACGAGTTAGTCTGATTAGCTACAAGAATTAATTGAAAGAAATATTTACTTTGCTCACAGCAGTAAATAAAACAAAACAGAAGATTGTCTTCATCCTCCTTAGCCGATTTACCTCCTCCTCCTGGCCAGCACTGAGCTTCCCCGACTGCACTGTTACGCAGGTACCTCTGACACATCAGTTGAAAGCGGGGCTTACGCGCAAGCTCAGCAAGCTGCACTGAAGTCACGCACGTGGCACCAACATCAACGGTGCCCTGCAAGTTGAGCTTAGAAATATTTCTAATTATTCTGTGTGCCTGAGTAATTTTGGGATTCAATCTGAACTGCAGAAGCTAATAAAAACTTCAGCTTCTGGCTACAGTGAGGATAGCATCAAGCCTGTATCTGTCTAGGTTAAAATCATCGTGTTCAGAGGTCTAGTACACAGTTTGTACCTGTGCTTTACTAAAACTATATTTACAGTTTATTTGAGGGCTTAAGCAGGATTTTAAAGATATGCAGGCCTTTGGAAAGCCATCAATATGCAGGATGGATTTCACTCTTTCACAGAGATAATACTTGATCTGCAGATAACGTGCAAAGTAGTTCGTTAGTTATAAGATGTCAGGCAAGTGCAAAGTATCTGAAGCACACTGACTGGGTTATTTAAATAAACACTAACAAAGGGGAAGGAGATTAAACATTTTAAGTAACTAAAGATGTAGATTAAATAGTTGTCTCACACAGAAAAATCCAATCCCACATCAACCCCCCCTAAAAGAACGGAAAAAGCCGACACGATGGTTTTAACTTTCGTAATTTCAAAACATGAGTGAACAAAATGTGGGAGAAGTTATTGAATGCAGACAGGCCGTTTGAAGATGATGATTAGGGCCAGTTTTGCAGTTCTGCATCCATGCTGGAGTCTGGTGTGGCAGGAGCCCCATCTGGGAACGGCGGCCCAAAACGCTTTGTTCTGCGGGAAGGGTTTGCTGAGCGAGAAGCAAAATGGTAGCCTTTTAAAGTGACCAGACCTCTAAAGGTTATGGTATCAAATATCAAACAAAATACAATTAAATCCCTGATTTTAAATATTTTTTGCCTGTTTAATCATAATGATGCAGCTGCTCTTCTCTAGTCGATGCATTATTAAGCCAATTGGAAAATGGGTTAAGATGTACTAAATTAGAGCCTTAACTGTTTTTGTGGTCAAAGTCCACTGAAAGAGAAAGTTTCCTAAATCATGAACCAAAGGATGCAGTCAAAAAAAAAAGCGCACATCACTGCAAAACAGGGAAATTACTAGATACATTTCCCTTCTAATATTTGTATTTGCCTGAAGTTAAGGTGACTAAACTGTGAAGACAAATGGCCAGCACTAATATTTTCTCAAAACCAATTAAGCCTATCTCTGTTAATGGTCACATCCTTGGGCATTTCCTGCAGATCCACTCGGTACACACAGATCCTCTTTACCTAAATAGCTTGGTAAAATAAGAAGCACTGATTGAGCCAGTAATACCGTATAGCCAGTAACACGCTGCCAACCTGGCTTTCTACAGGGTTTGCTGCCAGGGAATTTGAGAACATATCAGTCATCTAAGAAGCAGAATGAATGCTACAAATCTCTGTCAACAAGAAGCGAGGCTTGGGCAGACGAGACAGAGAAAGGGTTTGGAATTATTTGAATGGTTCCCGGAACAAACAAACTGCAAAAAGCCTCTGAAGGATGTTTAGGAAGGTTCTTGCCCCCGATCAAGGATTTCTACACAAAAGAACAATCCGACCCTTTAATAAAATACTTTTTAAAGGTTTTAATGAATATAAATTAGATTAAGTAATCAATACTTATTACTATGTTACATTTTTATCAAATTATATCCAAAAGCAACCTCTCTCATCCACTTTGTAATTTCCAGAGTGGGTTCTGATCGACATTCCTCTAAACAAAGGATGCCTGATATATGACTACATTATTGGCATTTTGTCAATGGTAGCAACTTACAACTTGTCTAATAACCGAAAGCCAATGAAAATTAGCTCTCGCCAAGTCTGGTAATGTACCGTGTTACTATCTAGCATTCCCCAAACTGTAAAAGCAACAGCCCTGTTTTGCTGTATTGTGGTATAGTTTTGGAAAAGAACCAAAAGATTGCCTTTGTAATTGTTGTTCAAGTCAAAATGAAATTAAGTATGTCACTCTCTTTTTTTAACTCCTTGAAGACTTGGAAATTAGCACAAATAGAATGCAGTTGGGAGACAATACAGTCACTTCTTATTTTTATGGCTTCCTCTAGACAATCTTTTAACTTTACAGAAGTCTTTCAGTTATTCAAGAGAATTTTTTTCAGAATAAAAAGAGGCTACAGTCAGATCTACAGTTTGGCAAGTAATTCCGACTTTATGTATTATATAGAGAAATTCTTTTGTGACCTCACCCTGTTTTGCTTGACAGAAATCTGAAACCTAATATTGTTTAGCGTTCTGAATTTAGTGATGAAAGCTGCCTCACTACATCTATTCGACAGCACTTATAAACAGAGTCCTACAATACAGGCCATGGTAAGCGAAATCTAGCCGCAGCATCTGAGCAAAACGCCTTAACTCTAACTTGCAAAAATAATCTTAAATTAGTATACCCATTCGATTTTCAGTTCTAGGAAAAGAACAGTAGCAGGAGTACTTGATTTTGCTAAATCTGCTTGAAACATTTACAGAGTTGGTTTCTGTTTGCTGCTTTGTTTCTTCCCGAGGGAAAAGAACTTTGACTACAAAATATACAAATATCTCCACTGTTTTGCATAGCCCAATATAGACATTGTGATTATAAATCCACTTGCAATTAAAAGGAACATGTTTCACACAATATATTCCATTATTAATATTCTACATTCTTTACACACAATTACTTGCAAGTTTAACAAGTAGACCATTTACTGACTTAAAGTCTACATTTCCAAGCTTCCAGTTTACAAAAAAATTTGTAAGCGTATTCAGACCAAAAGCAGTCAAGTTAGCACTGAAACCAACACATCCTGCCCAGAAACAGAAGAGATAACTAACATGAAATAAGAGGCAGTTTTTTCAAAAAAACCCAAAACAACCAAACAAAAAACCCCCACAAAGAAACAACGTAACACATTACTTCCTTGCATCACAGAAGACTTTTTTCTTGCTGCTAGAGATCTCTATTAAAAAGACAGAGACAAGAAAAAGTAGCTGAAAAAAGATTTTTTGCAATATGGTGCATTCTCTTCTCCGTCCATTTGCTGAACATATATCCCAACGTAAGCGACAAGAGCAAAATCAAACACATTTGTTTGACAGAGCAAATGCAAACTATAAAAGGTGAAGCAAATATTTTTGAACACCAGCTGGAAAATATTCCATGGTGGTAAAATTGGAAGTATGCACACTAAAACATGGCTGGGCAGATGAGAAACTCTCAAGTCTCGTGAGAGCACTCAGACCACTTGCTGCACCCAGAGTTAAGCCATGTTTGGGTGCCACCTGGAAGCACTTTGCTTTGACAGCATTCTAGATCTGAAACGAAGTCGCTTTTCAAACAACAGATACAAAATTAAACACATCCTTCAGAGGAATTGCCTGCAGGGTGGCACAGGAGTTACTGTAAGAGGACCAAAAGATAGCTTGTGCAGTAAAGAACCTAGGTATTGTGATGTTTAAGATCCAATAGTCTTCCAGGCAACTGTCCGGTTCTAGAACGTGAAGGTCTGGTCAGTAGGGTGGGACCTGCAGGTCTGAATCACGGCCACTGCTCAGAGCAGCTCAGAGAGGGAATGCGTTACTGTGGGCTCCCAAAAGCCACCTCCTCCTGATCAAAGCTCAGTCCTGAAACTTTTATTTATATATATAAAAATACATAAAGAATGAGCACTTTATAACACACTATAATCTAGATGTAAGTCAATGGGACAGAGAGGTGTTTCTCTATGCTGAGGTTTCCTTTTTCCAACGAGCACAGAACAATCACTTGTTACTATCTATTCTAGATATTCTTTGTTGGAACTATCTAGTTTTGGTTTAAAAGTCACTGTCCTAATTGATGTTACAACGGCTGACAAAAACTTGTCTTCTTGTAAACAAACACTATTTACTAAGGAAACTATTTCCAGAAAACATTTCTTATCCTTGAAGCATTTCACAACCTTAAAACAATTTAGACTGGATCTCGTATTCAACACTGAGTAATGTTCAAATACAATTTCTCTCTCAGGTTTTCAATACCCCATTCCTTTTTGCTACCGGTTTCTTCAGCATTTCCACTCCTTGCTGCCCTCAGTGGCTGCTACACGCCCTCACCTACATACCTCTCATTTTCACTCTTCTGTAAAACTTGAAGATATCCTTAGTTTATCACAAAAAAAAAAAAGAAAATATATTCTCTCACAGCCTGCTTTTATGACATCTTTGTTGGTTCGTGTGCTGAACTCGTACTGCCACAACATAAACGTGCCACTGTCAGCGTTCCGCCACGTCCCGCGTCCTTCTGTACTGCCTGCTGCTTTGCCTTACCACCTAGGGCTGCCCAACTCATGCTGCCCTGAGACTACTACACAAAAGCCATGGCTACCCTTCATTTACAAAAAAAGAAATCCCAAACCTATCTCATCCCCACTTTCTCCCTGCTTTTATGATATTGCTGTGGAATAAAAAAACCTTCCCTTTGCCCAGCCACATTTTGTCCCTGGCTGCCTTTGAAGTTTTTCCTGAAGGCAAAGAGCTTTTGTATGATATACCCACCCAACAAATAACATCCTGTACGCTCACCCCTCCCCAATACAGTTAAATGTTTATGTGGTGAAAATTCTTGTATTTGTGAGCATTCAGAATTTTAATCATAATTTCTTTGACATGCAGAAATAAACAGTGCGTGTGAAGTGGCATCCTTTAGAAAGCAGAATCCCAAATCAAAAAGATACAAGTCAAGGGAAGGCTCAGTTCCCTGCTAAATTCATTACAATGGGAGCCATCAGAATTTAGCAGCACTGATAGGTTTATTTTCATGCCTGCCTCCACTCTGTACTTCGGTAATTCTCCCCCAAAGAACTAATGCTGCAGGTGGTTTGAACTCCTTCTGCCCACTCCCAAAGACCAAAAAAAAAATCCCCCAACAACAAAATTCCACCCCACAGAATGCCCTGGTACTTATGTTCGACTAAACGGCATTAATGCTACCTCAACAGAAGCAGTCTGACTTCTGTCTCTCCTGTCCCAAAGCAGGGAACTTTATTATGTCAATGTTCCTGCTGAAGTACAAGCTGCAGTCGTCATCGTTTCTATCATCATGCGCACTCAACTCCACGATAACAGTACTGAAGCGTGAATGCCTACACCCTGAGTAGAGTCGACCATGGGTCTGAAGGGCAAGGAACAGAAGAGAAATATGGCAAAAGGATTGGTATCAGCTACACACGGTAAGTCACGTTAGCCATAATGTTTTATGGATAAACATACTTAACATCTGTTTGTGCCAAAAAAGAACCCTGAGGATAAGTTTCAAGAGGTGAGTTTTTCAGGTTGCTTGAAGGAGGATGCTGTCTGTGGTGGTCGCCTCTAGCACGAGCCAGCTCAGAGACAGGAGACTTTGCTCGCTACAGCATCATTTCTCTGGTAAGGTCAATCATGCTCTTTCCAGTTATTATGGAAACCCTGTCAGGCATGTTTGACTGTTATGAACACCACCAGTCTATTACCCACAACAGCAACAATTTTCCAAGATGTCAGTAAATCACTGTACCCCAACCGCGTACCAGCTCTTTTTGGCACTTACTCGTAGAAGTGAATTCCTCATGCAAGGAGCGTTTGTGCGAGGAGACAAGGAGGTGTTCTCAGCTCGCGCTAGCGGCAGGAGGGAAGGCAGCACTATGATAAGAGCAGATAGGTAGAGGGATGAAGAACTGAGATGATCCTTAAAGATAGAGATGAAAAGTTTGAACTTGATTCAGTTGAAAAATTAGATTAGAAAGGGACTCAGAGGGAAAGGATATGTGGCCAATATAAAGGGCAAGGAACATAAGACATTTAACATCTTCATTAATGATGTGGATGATTGGGCAGAGCGTACCCTCAGCAAGTGTGTTGATGACACAGACTGATGACACTCCCCACAACTGGGAGGGGCGGCTGATACACCAGAGGTCATGCTGCCATCCAGAGGGACCTCTATAGGGTGGAGAAGTGAGCTGACAGGAACCTCATTAAGTTCAACAAGGAAAACTGCAAAGTTCTGGACCTGGGGAGGAATAACTTCAATGCACCAATATTATACTGGGAATCACCCAGATAGAAAGCAGCTTGGCAGAAAAGGACCTAGGGGTCCTGGTGGGCCTTAAGTTGAACATGAGTCAGCAATGTGCCCTTGCAACAACGAAGTTGCACGGTATCCTGGGCTGCATTAGAGAATCCATACAGCCACATAAGAAATTGACTGACTTTACCTGCACATAGGTTGGGAATCAAAAAGATAATGCAAGTAAGGAAAGAGATAACAAGAGTTTTAATGCTAGGGACATGGAGGCTTCCTTTTGGTGGAAGAAGCAATCAGAACCAGACAAACTGGCAGAGTATTTGGAAGTATGCATGTGAATATGACAAAAGACTTTTTTTTTCCTTCCCAAAGTCATTTTATGACTAGAAGTCTATAACATGAGAATTATGGCCTGGTAAATACTGCAAGACTACATATTGGTAAGGAAGATTTTTGGGAGAAAGATCTTGTGCTCCTTTTTCCTTGCCCAAATTTATTTCAAAGGAATGAGATACTCATGAGCACTGTAGCCGTTATGTGAAGCAAACTTAAGCCCTGCGAAGCTTTGTGGGTTTTTCCCTCACCCTGGGTGTACCGAGATAGGAAGCTCACTTTGATCAATATCGGAGAACTTCCTGAGTGGGACCAATCCTACTCTTGCCAGTTTCTGTGAAAGAACTCTCACACATTTTGCCTTTCATAGCCAACACAGGTCTCCTAGTGATAAGACCAGATGTCAGAGATAATAGTGAATCACAGCCATAACCCTTCTGTTTGCCATCTAGACATTAAATCGGAGGAGGAAGAAATCTTCAGAATGAAAAAGAGCTGAGAGACAACGAAAGAATCATCCTGATTTACTTCATTTGTTACGTGTGGAGCAGAATCACACAATATGCAGTTATACCTAGATCATAAATGAGACTGGACACTGTATGGAAAGACAGGCTAAAATTACTGGGTAGCTATTGCATGACATCTTGATCATAAATGGGTGTATGGAATAAGACTTCCCCAAAAAAAGAATTTTGGATTTGTTTTTTCTCTGACACTATCTTTTTATCCTCATGGATTTCCCAAACAATGCTAACAGTCATCTTAGACAAGACCTTCTTCAATGTGATATCATACGTAACTCCTCTATTATTATTGGGTTATTTTAGCAACATATGGCCCTGTCTATATGAATCCAAGAAACTCTGTTGTTCTGTATTTGTTTAGACTCTCCATTTTTATAGAAGCCTGATCAAAAAGATTAGCTAGAGAGAGAAGTGCATTTCCTTGTTCCTCAAAGCCACTATTGCTATCATAATCCCAAGAGACACACCACAGGAGTATTAAAGAATGCTTGTGATCAAAGTCAGGAAAAGAAAAAGGGTCCCATTCACCTATAAAATCTAAAAATTATCTGAACATGGTAAGTGATGTTCTTCTGAAGACAAGTCTTTTTTACAAGGTTATTTGGAAACCAGAAGCAGAGTCTTCCTCTGCTCATCTCCAATCCCTTCACAGTAGGAATAGGTTGAGCTGTATTGATCTTCATTTCATACATGGCCATACAGGGTAGCCAAGACCAGGAGTTATTCTTGAAATTCCTTTCCATGTTAATAAAGTAGCAGTTCTAGAAAAAGTCTGGCAGTCTCAGTGACTCAAAGTTACTGATACTCTACATGCTTCTGTATTGAAATCCTTTCCCTCTGCTACCCCAGGAAGAATGGCTGACATACCTGAAGATGTTTGATGCAATTGGAATGTTTACCTCACTTATTCTGTCCAACACATGCAAAGACTTACTTTCCCTTACTTCACAAACTATTTCAGTGCACTACATGATTTTTATTCCTTTCTATGGGATTTGAATTTACCATTCAAATATTTGCAGTATCTGACTGCAATAGTTCAGAATCGATGCAGCTGAGTATCTGATTTCAGAGCCTTGCTTTCCTTGCTTGAAATGGATTTGCATCTTGATAATTTCCACTTTTTTCCATGAGAAAGCTCATGAAGTGTGTAGCCTGACTGGAGCCACTGTTGGCAAAAAGTTTTTGAAAAACAAGTGGAGATTGTTAAAATTATAATCAGTCTTTGAGTTTTCTTGTTACTTTGTTTTCAGGGCTCTCCTAAGAGGAGAAAGGTGGCTGCATCCTTCTTTACCTAAACTGGGAAGGTGGTAACAACCAGCGGAGTGAAAAAGACAATTCTCAGTAAAAGTGTCTCAGTAAAAAAAGAAAAGCTGATTCCCTGGTAGAACAGACACATTCAACTTCAGTAGTGACAGAGGCTGGAGTTACATGATGAGGAATTTCTGGCTTTATAAACATTGAGTGAAGGTTTGGCACAAATAAAAGTAGAAAATGGTTATCTAAGCAGCTCTTTATCATCTGCTGATTTCTTTCCAGGATTCCTTTCCAACCACTTCTTAAGCTGCCACAACAGCTGGGAGTGATGACCTGGGCATTAGGATTCTGCAGTGGTAACCGGAAAAGAAAACTCAGTCATTAAGTCACGATAACCAACAGCAGCAGTTTGTCACAACAGCTGGGTATTTACTTCATTACTTGTGTGCAACAGAAGGACTATCCCTCTATTGCCCTCTTTCAAGCAGTCTGGGGAGAGGTGTGCCTGTTGGCATAGAGATGTTCTTGTTTACGCAGGCATTGATACCTTAAGCCTGGTTTTACAGTTTATGCACACTTAGGCAAAAGCATGTAGTCAGGTTTGTTTGGGTTTTGGGTTTAGGGTTGGTTGGGGTTTTTCTCCCTTTTGCTGACTTGGCTGTTCTCTAGCTCTGGTTTAGTCTGCTAGTTTTCCTGTGCAACAGGAGTCCCTCAGGAACGTGTGCGTACGGCTGCATGCCCCGCAAGTCCAAACCACATTTATGGGCCATTCTTCTCAGTTCTGATCTTTCACGCTGCACTGCTGAGAGGAGCAGGGAAACAAGGTACTGAAGATTATCACCACAACTGCATTTCAAGAAGGTGAGAGGGAAATACGTGTTCATATTATAAATCTATTCACGTATGCTCCTTTGGGATAGCTGTCCCCCAAATCTTGCCTTTGTTCTAAAACCAACTCTCTGTCTGCGGGCACCAGTTTCATTCTCTAGCTTTGGCAAGAGCCACAGCTTGAAAAGCAGAAGAGGCAGAAAAGTGGCTCAGTTCCACAATCAAAGACAGGGCTGGTGGAGCAATACATGGGGTGTTCCTCTACAGGGGGCTCTACTTTCTTTTCATTTGTGGACAGAGTGATAGTGCTTTCTTTAAATTATTTTTGTTCTAAGTCAAGGAACAAGAGAGTCAAGGCAGCAACACCAGCTTCAATTCAATTCTGCTTCATTCCTCTCCCATCAGGGAAAAGCGATCAGGTATGCTCCTACTCAGAATGGCCTGCAAAAGAATCTATGTTCTCTGTACAGAGCTACCTGAGCTTCCAGCTGTAACATCAGAAAAGCAGGACGAAATTATCCTTTCTTTTACCACTCTTTTCCCACCAAAAGCTTCAGAGCACCAGCAACATAATCACGTCATTGCAAAGGGAAGAAGAGGCAAAGAATTAACCACAGTCGCAATTGGGTCAAACACAGTTTTAGAATGCAACCAGGAACTGGATAAAACACTGTGCCAAGGTGCTGGTCTAAAGAACAGCTTAAGATGTCAGAATACCCCTCAAAAGTGCTGCCAAAAATTTCATTTGATAAGAAGCCGTGAGCATAAACACAATAAGGGAGGAAACAACAGGGCATGGGGCATTCCACTGCCACTCCATCTGATCCTGGTACCAAGGTGCAAATACAATGAAGTTACAGATTTGTGCATCTATTGGGGGGATAAAATACTCCCTATGGGTAAAAGTCGTTGTGTTGGGTTTGCGTGGCAAGGTTTTGGTAGCGGGGGGGCTACAGGGGTGGCTTCTGTGAGAAGCTGCTAGAAGCTCCCCCTGTGTCTGATAGAGCCAATGCCAGCCGGCTCTAAGACGGGCCCGCCGCTGGCCAAGGCCAAGCCAATCAGCGCCTCTATGATAACATATTTAAGAAGAAGAAAAAACACTTAGAGAGCGAGAGCTTTTGCAGCCAGAGAGAGGAGTGAGAAGATGTAAGAAACTCTGCAGATACCAAGGTCAGTGCAGAAGGAGGGGGAGGAGGAGCTCCAGGTGCCGGAGCAGAGATCCCCCTGCAGCCCGTGGTGAAGGCCATGGTGAAGCAGGCTGTCCCCCTGCAGCCCATGGAGGAAGGATGAGGGGGTGTAGAGATTCCACCTGCAGCCCGTGGAGGACCCCACACTGGAGCAGGTGGAGGCACCTGAAGGAGGCTGCGGCCCGTGGGAAGCCCACGCTGGAGCAAGTTCCTGGCCGGACCGGTGGACCCGTGAAGAGGGGAGCCCATGCCAGGGCAGGTTTGCTGGCAGGACTTGTGACCCCGTGGGGGACCCCACGCTGGAGCAGTTTGCTCCTGAAGGTCTGCACCCCGTGAGAGGGACTCCATGCTGGAGCAGGGGAACGATGAGAGGAGTCCTCCCCCTGAGGATGAAGAAGCAGCAGAAACACCGTGAGATGAACTGACCATAACCCCCACTCCCCGTCCCCCTGTGCTGCTGAGGGGGGGGAAGGTTGAAGCCGGGAGTGAAGTTGAGCCCGGAAAGATGGGAGGGGTGGGGGGAGGTGTTTTAAGAGTTGATTTTATTTTCTCATTCCTCTACTCTATTTTGCCTAGTAATAAATTAGATGAATTCCCTCTCTAAGTTTGGTCTGTTTTGCTCGTGACGATAATTAGTGAGTGATCTCTCCCTGTCCTTATCTCGACCTACAAGCATTTCGTTATGCCTTTTCTCCCCTGTTTGGTGAATGAGGGGAGTGAGAGAGCGGCTCTGGTGGGCACCTGGCCTTCAGCCAGGGTCAACCCACCACAGTTGTGCTTCTCTGGAAATAGTAGATCTGATGGTATGTTGTTTAGAGGCAGTGCAAATTCTCTTCTGGAAGCTCACAGATAAGAACAGTTTCCTCAGAGAAACCAAGATAAATCTTTGCTTCTCTTTCACATCTCAGATTCTGCCCTAAATGACTGAGGGAAGAAGGCCGATTAGAAGGAAAAAAAGCTTCAATTAGCATACAAATATCTTGGTAATCAAGCAATAATAGCAAAGGAAATGCAGAAAGAGTACATGACAGTTTAATGGGGCATTCTTAAAATATTATATTTTGTAAAGTTTATCGAAGTGTGTATATGACAGTTTAATGAGGATTTGCTAACATACAATATTTTCAAGGTTTGCTTGAGTATAGTGGGGATTCTCTATATTAATGAATTGTGACCAGGGTTTTGCTTTTTCTGTTCAAAGAACAAGTCACAGTTTCTGCACATACTAAAACGTACATCGCAATCTATTATTTTCCTTACGAATTCACGCCATGTTGTTTTCATTTGCAAATATAAAGAAAAGATAATGACACAAAGAGGAAGGGCTATCCTTTGGAATATGAGCTTAACCATAGGGGCTAAACTGTCTAAAATAACTTTTTTCTGTTATGAATAGCTCAGTACATGCTATTATGCATCAAGTACCTTATGAAATTACTCTGTAGACACCAATTACTTACACAGTACATAATGCATTTTTCTGCTAGGTAAAATTAAGTCTCAGCAATGAAATCACCATGCCCAACAATTTGCACAGGAAAAAGGGAAAGAGGATGCGTAAATTAGTGGAACAAACGCAAGCCTTATCCCTATGTACTCTGATTTCAGCCAAACCTTAAATCTTAGCAGAAGCGAGTTTGGCGGTCTCAGAACTGAAATCGCCATGCCCAACAACTTGTGCAAGAGAAAAAGAAAAGAGCATACATAAATTGGTGGAACAAACGAAAGTCCTTCCCTGCTACACTCTAATTTCAACCAGCTCTTAAAACCTTGTGGAAATGAGTTTGGTGATTTCAGCTGAATTTCACAGTTAGCATCAGAAAACTAGTTTCAATTATTAGCTACAATTTCATTTGATTAAAAGCCCCTAATCTGGAGAGGCCCAGGACTCTGCTAGCTTGTAAATTAAGTTAACATTTTCCTTCACCTCAAGACAGGAGGATTGCTCAGAGCTAGGATTCAACGCACCACGTGTTTTGTAAAGATAAACAAGTGCATTATGTTACTGTAATTCTTTAACCTTCATGAGCCACAAAATATTCCCCTCAAAATATTTAAATGTTGTTCTCCGATTGCTATTAGGTATCCACCATACTTCAGGAACAACTCTGGTTTTATCAGAGGCCTCTGTCAATGTACCAGAACCTGGACCTATAGTACTCCATTATGCTGCCCCCCCTCTCCCCCCACCACACACACGCACAGAGAAGGGGCAGGACTGTGAGAGGAGCTAAAGCACCGCCACCTCAGCATAAATCTAGTGACTCCTCTCCCAGACTCACATTCATTTGAGCTAGAGGAAATCTTTAAATGCAGTTGAAAAGACAGAAATAAGTTTCACGAAAGTATAAAATACAGGAATCCTCCATCAACATCCATCTACCCCAAATTTAAAAAAACCCCAAAATTTAAAAACCAAAAAACCAAACAAGTGATATAGTAGAAAGTTTGCTTTTTTATCAAAGTTACAGTGTTTGAAACTGAATTGCTTGTACCTATAAGTTTATAGAAAAATTCCTGTTCAAAAAGCCCATCTTTTATTCTTTCAGATAGCCACAAGAAAAGCCTGTCACACGGAAGAGAGCAGTGAACAGACAAAAGATACACCTTGGGTCATTATGCCCTAGAATAACTTAAGAAATGTCACTCAAGATTGGTGCTGGGTGTTCTGCACTGCAGGGGGGAGTTAAGTCTCTTACCATTCTTCCTACTGTAATGAAAACATGGAAAGAGTGAAAGAAATCAACTCAGAAGAAAAGCATTTGGCAAAATCCAGGACCCACTTGCCCTTGCAACCTCTTGGTTATTAATGCTTCCAGTGCCTATGGGTAACTTTGGCCCTGAACATTGCCTGGTACAATTGACAGACAGAACACTCACAGCGTAGTACTTCGCTACCAACAAACAGAGAAGGAAAACTACGGCTACAGTAAATACAATGTTTTCAAAGCTATTTCCCTGGCAACTTGCAAGGCTTGGCGAAATCATACATCCATACGATTATATCACTTGTAGATCAAAGCCAAAGAATTTGAAGTGCATTAAACTGCATAAACTTGGCCTACCGATAAAGTTAAACTGCAGCTGCTTTTACAGAGGAGACATTTAAAAGAGTTTTCTGTTCGTTTCAATACTCTGTATTACAGTACTATTCTGACTTTTTTCTCTCTGTGTGTGTGATTCATCTGGACAAGATCTCTTTTCTCCAGGAATAACAGAAAGTCTGGGATTTATTGCTATAATGAAGTTCTTTCAAATCTCTGTTTTCTCTCTCTAAAGGACAGGAGGATAGGCGTTCATCTCATCAGGCAGCTTATTAGGATTAGCACTGAATAAGACACCACAGAATGTCAAGCCTATCAGTTACTAAACATGCATCATACAAACTTTGTCTTTGCGAGAACCTCTGCTCTGCATTTGTCATCCACCTGAATAATTAACAAGTACATGCTGCCTGCCAGCAGCTTAGGGAATTAATTTTCCCAGATTAAATGCAGATCACGTCTGCAAAAAACTCAGACCACACACATATTGCACTACCTACCTTTCAAACATTAAACGGCAAGGATACAAGTTTTATCATGGTCACAACTAGTCTGACCTAAAACTTATTACGGGTATGACTTCATTATCATTATGAAGTGGTCAGAAGGGTTTTAATACCCAACTAATGGAACCAACCAGAGTGGAACTCTTTTCAGTTAGAATGAGAAGATATTTAAATAAATCTTCCCTTGAACACTCTGGAGTTGCTTCACTCTTTAATACTATTCTATCCCCAAAACACCAAGACAATCATGAGCAAAAGCTAATGGCTATAAACAATGAGGTTTCTTGAAGTATTTACTCTAGGCTCCTTAAAAATAGATCTAGAGATAGCTACAGCATGCAATAGCATGTATATTCATGCCAAGGACTAAGAAACAAATGCAGTATCTCATTACCTTATATTTTCTATGACCCAAGATAACACTTGCCACAAAATCAGAGGTCTGTTAAAGATTGGGTTGTATTTGCAATGAAAAATGTGACCAATTATTGAAAAAGGTGATGAAAAACATCCTTTTGCACTATGCTTAATGAAAATCATAACTGCACAGTGATTTCATGCTATTTACCTTATAATATCATAGAGAACTCTATTCTCTAAGAAAGAATCTGAGTGGACAAAGGATTGAGATTTACAGCTTCCAGGACACCCTTCTGAACTGCCATTCCTCAGCGTACCGATGGCTGAGCAGCGACACCATGCAGTTTGGAGCCACGGTACCATTCGCCGTGGAGCCTCTGCTCGTTTAGTACCTAATACGGACAACAATCCGAAAGAAGTTAAAGATATCCACAAGGAAATCTGCAATCGTTGTTCCCAAACTCAAAGGACAGGAAACCAAACGCTCACACGAGCTTAATGCCATAAATTTCTTAGGAAGTGAATAACAGAAGAGTATAGCAAAGGTGTCCCGTACCTACCCCTACCTAGCGAGAGGAGTTATGACTATGTAACTCTGATAACTCCACATCCTGGCAGATTCTGCAAGCTTTCTAGGTACAGCACTCAGAGCAAAGGTAATGGGGAGTCACAGGTACACGTAACGTCCAGGACTAGGACCTTCCTCTTAGAGAGAAGCATCGCTTTAAGGCAGACAGTGTGCTCCTCCTTTGATTCTTCTGTCCTGGGATGCAGCATTTCTACAGCACAGTGAGTAGCCAAGACCTCTCGGACTGGTTAATCTGATCTTTGATTTGCCTTTCCCATTAGTTAAGCTTCTGGGGTTCATACCAGACTCCCACCCCTGTGTCATCTATTTGGATGTAGATACTACTACAATGGCGGCTTCCTTTTTGGTTAAGCGAACTGTAATATTTTTGCTACCTTCTTAAAAATTGGCATTGGAGGAAATTTCACAGGAGGGAAATTAACTGCACAATTACATTCATAATCCATACAGCTGTAATAGATGACCACATAATGTATGTAATTCCAATAAATACTGAAGGCAGTGATTACAAATGGCTCTTCTGTTTCTATTTAGTCTGACTGAGCTGTGTACTGCTTCCATCTCACTGAAATGAATGTGAGTGAAGAGTTTCTTATGAAAGTTCTGAATTCAGAAGAATCTCTGTGTATGTATATATATTCATTTAAATATATATATATTTAAGATGGAAGGTAATTTTAAAAATCCGAATGCTACCAAGTATGTCTTCTCCAGTTTTAAGAGGTTTTATAATGTATTATAATAAACCGGTGTCTATTCATTATGTAAAATATTGTTACATTTTGAATCTACAGCTCCAAAATCTTTCCACTCTCATAAAGTTACTGTCAACAAATAAAGTGATTACTATTCCTGTGACCTACATTAAAACCAGCCAACTTAATGTGAATGAATTACCAGTTAATCATCAGAGTAAACAAAACTCTATTAAAAAATTGTATTGAAGTGCAGTACTTATTACATTGCTAAACATTAATGCAATCATCTACACAAAAATCATTATCTTTTTTGTTCTTTGCTCATTAATAATCACACCCTCAGAAATAAATATTTTGCATAAAATTAACATATTGTATTCATTTATATTTCTTTCCATTTTTTAAAAAAGTAACAATTTTTTGGTCTCCCATATTACAGTATATACTTTATCCAGGGAAACAACTGAATACAGAGACAGGGTGGTTTGTTTTTTTAATTCATGTTCTCCATGTTTAATATTTTGCTACCGTTATTGAAATTTAAATTGAAAAGGCTTGGTATTGTCCACAGCGGAGACCTAGTTCTAACCACAGTATGCCTATCACTAGCAAACTAAAATTGAGGCCCTGCCCTTGGCCCTGGGGCTTAATCTCTGGGTAATGCTGGAAATGTTGTTCCATGCATGGATTAGCAAATTAAAAGAAGTTACAAACCTCTACTGTGACTCCTCTAACTCATGCAGTCCCTAGATCATCATCCATAGTCACAGCACTAGGTTTCGGTGTTTTGAAAAGCCGTGGTAGGAAAAAAGCAAATTGATAGATTTTTGTTAACTACATATTGGAACTACCTATGCTGAAAAACAAAGCCGCAGCAGTAAACATGCACAAATGTTTAGTTTAAAATTATTAGAAAATATGAACAATTATCAGAGAGTTCCTTTTGTCAGATGTAACTGTTTTTCTCTCATCACAAAACTAACAAAACCCCCTATGACTATCAAGCAAGATCTGTTTAAATACACCATTATTTAGAAATTCAGCTAATAAAGATTGGTATATAACAAATGAATCAAATTTTTTCCCTATTAGTGTTGAAAAAGATAATATTTAGTTCAAGCTTCCTGCAATTTTGTTTACCTCCTAATGTTTTATCGGAACATTCAAATTGGTTACCATCTTATATTGCACAATACACAAGCTTTGTGGATGTTTTTGTTGAAACTTTCACACTTATTGATCTCAAAATAGATGCAAGTATAATAAATATTATTATTATTTGCCTATTATAGGCAAATGTTCTTTTAAAAGAGTAACATATACTCCCTTCAGAACTTTTGTTAACTGTTCTCAAGGAAAAAAAAAAATCCTCCTGCAATTTTGTAAACAATGTTCACTGCAAAGAAGCAAGCATCACTATCTTAACAAACAGAGAAAAGTCAAATAACTGAATATCCATAAATTGTCACTGAATATTTGAGGAAGTGAGGGTATTCAGGCAGCCTGATGCTATGCATCTGATTCGTTTGTTAGGGAGGATGCACACAGAATATGCTAAGTTATATAGGCTCTTGGGATACCAACTATAAACCTGTTATATTTGTATATTTAGAAACACAAAATTTAACACATCCAGCAGTAAGTTGCCCAGCATCTTGGTATTAGTTAATTCACTGTTCAACTTATCTAAGAAGGGGCTACTGTATTCTAAGGAGAAATAAACATTTGCTTGAAATTTATGAGAAACACGACACACGCTTCTGCCTCTGTTCTACGGTAATCCCACCCAAGGACCAGCACGTACCAGTACCCAGCCCAAATTTGCGGCACATGAATGAAGCTGAAACACGGGCATCGTCTTGCCGTAATCATGAGACAACAAAAACTGCAGGAAGTGAAGTGAATGTCAGTATAACTGGTGAAACACCCCAGTCGCTCTGCTCCTATGACTTTTCTAGGATGAAATATCATCTCTGACTGACGATGTTACGCCCCGAGCGTGACTGGAGGTATCCGTAACCTGATGGGAACACGCGCTCTCTCTCACCAGTGGTGTGGCCCCACGGCCCAGGTATAAAAAGTAAGAATTAATTTTTGGTTGGGGAGGTGGAGTGGATACAGGAGTCTGTGATCCCACAGGCTGGCTCTCCAGAAGACTCCAAGGACAATTTCCTGAGCAAAAAAAGCAGAGTGTGTCTGATGAGGCTGCATTTATCCAGCCAGGTGAGAACTTCATTAGCTCATCAGGACCACGTTCGAGACAGACACAGAAGCCACTATGCATAAAAGCTTTAAGAAAAGAGCAATTCTCTGAGAGTTGGAAAACAGTATATGCCTTGCATTCCCCACAACAATTAGATTTTGAGCACTGATTTTATACAGTGATTACAATTAAAAGTCTGTCACTGCCTCTGACAATAATATAACGTATGTTACTTTCCTCCTCTAGTACCAGGATCACTAAGTCATCACTGGAGACTGGTGGCAAAATTACGGCAGAAAAGTCGAGGGATTCAACCAGCTAGTCTGAGAGTCAACTAGGACAATTCAACCAGGATTATAGCCTCTCCAGACTTTGTGTTAACTAATGTAAAAACGTTGTCTGAGAGTTTGTTTGTTTGTTTTCCCAGACCTTCCACTTACAATAAGGAGCATGCAGCATTTCTCTGAAGTACCTTGTAAGCAATGATAGTGGGAGCCAAACACAGCTGAACAGATCTGTCAGACCTGGCCAAACAAGCACCAATGCTTTCTCCATTCCGTTACACAATTAAGCTTCTTGCCTGTCCTACACGAACCACTTGAGGTTAGGAGGACAATTCAGTGCCTAAACCCACTCCGGCCACTGTTTTTTCTGCACAGACCTCCAGCAAGGGTCCCAATCTGCAAGAGCTGTGATGATGATTCTGCAATATTGACACCTTCCTACTAGGAAGTTGACTGGGACCACCAACTCATTTCATGCAGGCCATCCAGGAGCCATCAGATGATAATGGGTTTTAGTTTCCACCCACCTGGGCTACACTCAAACTAGTGACCTAAGGTGAAGGTCTCCACATCCCATTACCAGACTCTCAAGCCATTTAGTATCCTCATGTAGTAAGCTTTTCCCTGCAGCGTAAAGTCAAGAGATAGTAAAAATCTGTCTATATTTGAAATCTGTTTTCTAGTTCATGGTCAAAGCCTTTTGACGCAAGTACACAGATATGAATTTTCAGATATTAATTTGGCTGAATATTTTTCAGTCAATACAAAAAGCCCTGTGCAAGGAGAAACTAGATAAACATTAAACCACAATATATTTTGCCGTAAAATCTGAAATTGTTTAAATAAACCAGAAGTTAATTATTGGTATTATCAGATATTAAGTCACTGCATGGTAATAATAAAAAGAATAAGCCATCAGCAGGAATTTGAAAAAATGTTAATAGTAATTCAAACAGCATTAGCAGTATTATCAAGACATTAAAGTATATCTATTTTTAATAAATTAAAGAGCAAGCTACATGTAAATTATATGTTTAGCATTTAATGCTATATTCACATACAGTGTATTTTCTGTTCGCTAATGCTAGTCTTTTAATACACAGTTTAAAATATTAGGAACTGTAAATTATCTTGTGTGTTAAATATGCCAAGTACTACAGAAGTGTTAATTAATGTATTATTAAAGCAGTTTTTAGGAGGAGTGAGAAGATATTTTAAGCAGTATGGGTTTCAACTGAAGTAAATGCACATATATTTGCAGCAAGTTTAACAATTTATTAAACATTATCTCATTATCTTGTACTAAATAATATGGGGGGGTTGGGGTGGTTTTGTTTGGGGTTTTTTTTGGGAGGGGCAGGTTTTTTGTTTTTTTGGTTTTTTGTTTTTTGTTTTTTTTTTTAAATAAACATACCAAATACTATGCTAGGTTGAAAATACTTTCTCGGTAACATTCAGCCTTGAATTAATCAGATAAAGATGAAAGTGAGGAATTTTGCCAACAGTGTTTCTTACTAAACTCACTCAGTTATGCCTTTCAGCCTGGTATATTTTATATGAAGGATATCTTGTTAAAACAACTGTTGAAGGCAAGTCATGTCATATCAACCACACACCATACCCTATGGGAGCTCAGATATTCCAAAATCTATGTTAATATAATCCTGCCGCACAATTCAACTAAGGAAATACAGCAGGTTTTCAGTGACATGCAAGACTTCATATAAGTACCACATTATCTATATGTCTTCCAGAAATGAGGTAAAGCCATAGCGAGGATTATACTGAATCAATTTAGGAAGGTAAATATTGTTAACAAGCACCATAAAATAGCCTAGTAGATGATTCTAATCTCTATTTATCAACTAACGAGTAGGCTGCACTTCTCAATGCAGCTTCCAACAATATATCTGCAAGACAGCAATATTCTCCGGCTCAAGAGACCAATGCAACTTCTCAACAAGGGGTTTGCGGCTTTCCAATACAAGATTTACTACGCATTATGCCGTGTGCTTCCGCCATCCTTATTCAAAGTGATTTTTTAAAAAGTACGCAGCTTCTTGCCTATCTAAATCTTCTGTGCGTGTTTTGGCCGGCTCATGAAGGCCGAGTACAATTGTTCGGGACATCCAAAATCTCTTCTGCAATACTTCATGCAAAGATACAGAGTATTGCTTGTTGTAGGATTTTGAACCCCAGAAACAACACACTTCTACAGTCATTTGGCTTTTTTTGCATAAAACAAAACAGGGGACAACAGAGGATCCAACAGAGCTACCGGAGTTTATGGGTTCTTTGCTACTCCTCTGTGACACCCAAAGCAGACTGAAAACTCCCACATTACAGGCACTGGAAAGGTGGAGACAGAAACAGTCATGGAGATGCTTAAGAATTTTAGTAAGTTAGTCAGTTGTGGGTTCTTGCCAAGAAACTCTTATTTTGTTTATTATTTGGGCTAGACCCCAAACCACTTTTTTTTTTTTAAATTAAAAAAAACCCTCAACAACAAAAACTTGGCAGAGTCAATTCTCCTGTTTAACCAGGCCACTCAGCAGGCTGACATTCAGCTTTTAGACTGTATTTTTCAAAATATTTTCTCTTTGCTGACAGAAGCTGCTATAAAAAATTTGTCTCAGCATCCAGCTGGTGATTGACGGCAGGGCCACAGAGACTGCGGTAGGCTTAAGCAAGGGAAAAGAGCATTAGCTGTGCCACAGTGGTGAAGTAGTATGAGGTTTACAAGCAATAATAAGAAGAGATAAAAGCACGTTCAGGACACATTTCTGAGACAAAAGAACAAGACATTAATGATGCAATAACAGGCATGACATTAAAATGAAAGTCTAAAAACACAAAACAGATAAAAACAATAAAGAAGCTTAAGATGTCATCCTGTTTTCCTAAAATGTTTCAATGGAAAAGAAGCAAGTCCATCTCCTAGATGTGAAAACTCTCTACATCTTCCAGTATACTGGAGTATATGGGATCCCAATTTCAAAGTCACAAAAAGCTGTTTTCCCTGTGTTTGTGCCTCAGATTCCAATTTTTAAATCAATAAGATATTCTGGTTTTAAAAATTATTATTTGATTCTAGCCCCTAACGAGACAATGGAGTTTTACCAAAATCCTGATAAAATTAACCAAAAAGCCACAAGCACTCAGCAGTAAACATAGGTAAGCTAGCATTTAAATCTGACTAACAACAAGCAGCGGTAGTCTTGGGTCAGATCTGAACAGTTCTGCTATTCAAAGGCTTACATTTTTGCTGTCCAGGGAAGGAATAAAACTGCACTACACAATGAGGAACCCTTTCTTCATCCAAAAGAACCCCAGAAAAACCCCACCGCAAAAATCCCCAAAACCCAGAATGTTTCACATGTGATTACAGAAAGGGCACTGAAGTGTTTTAACTAAGTGCTCCTCTGCTGCGTCCCGCTTGACTCTGCGACTGATAATGCAATTAGCTACTCGCACAGAGCGGTTAAAGCTCTCTGTATGTGTTTTTTAGACGGATATAGAACTCAAGAGGTCTTGTTTTCTTTTCTGGAAATGTTACAACTCCGGTCAGCACATGTTCAGCTTATCTGACCGATCCGTAAAATCTAAACAGTAAGCTGGCACACCACAGATCTTCCCTCTGATGCATAATACCGTAGCAGCCATGGTGTTGCCGCTCATCTAGCTGTCGTGTTTGGGTTTCACTACATCTGTGAGCTCTTAAGCCTCTTCTAGTCTGAGAAAACCGTACCGCTGGCTTTCATGATTTCCCTGGCACAATGACTAGGCATGGGCTTTCCTGGTTCCCCCTCCACGACAGCCTACATTATTCCTGCAAGACAATGCTGGCCTTGTTCTCCAGCCATCAGGAGCAGAAGCAAAGAGCTCTAAGCCCTGGTGATTTCGAGCTCACCCCTTCCAGTGTATGTAAAAGTTGAAATAAAAGATACGCAGATTTTTCCATGGGTTCCAAAACCAGCTACCCTTTACTTTTGCTAGCACACAAAGTGATAGACAATACGGCTCTCCAGTTTCCCCATCGCTCGTGAGAATCGTTTGGGCTTTGAGCAGCACCTTCTGAAGATCGCAGGGCTCTCGCCTTCGCACACACCTCTCCCCTCACCACCACCGTCACCCTCTGCCTGCGCTATCCTCTTCAGCCACATTTCTTGTGCCTCAGCCGACTTTCAGCTAAGCAGGGACCCTGCTCCTGCTCAAGCTCCATTTGTCTCAGTCAGCAAGTTATCCATTCATCCCGCCCAAGTCCAGCTCCGGTGACTGAGTGTCTCTGGCTCTACGGTTTTAAAGACTTGGGAGTTAACGTATGCTCTTTGCTTCTACTCCTTCCTATAGGCATGCTCTGACTCAAACAGGAATGATTCAGCTTTCCTGTTGTATGTGTTTGCGCATCCCCGAGTATATCTACGCACACCAGTGTGACAACCGAACTCACACCCATACGTGCAGATGTAATTAGCTACTCAGGGCAAGCCACAGTCCTACGGTGATCCACTCCCCATACAAGCCACATCTCCACAGGGTAATCATCCTAAATAACTCGGTATTTACACTGAATTTCTAAATTACAAATGGTGAACTTCCTTCCATCACAAATATTCTTTGATCCATATGCTATAGATATTTTATATAGACTTATTTTACACTGTGTTATGACTTGTAGCTAAGAGAGAGTCTGCAGTAGATGTAAAATGCTACTGTTCCAATTAGACATGATTTTATGCACCCAGGAGTTAGTGACTATAGGCACAAGGCAAATGAGACCAGTCCTACGGCAACTGAAATAGTTAAAGGTAATAGCAGTTACTATCTAATAAAGACCCACACATCTCAAGGAAGGTAGATCTTACATTGAATTTATATTAAATCCAATCTTCCTCTGACAATCTGGAAAAACAATTTCTGGAAAGAGCCACCTGATTATTCTGGTAGGAACTGAAAACCAGAAGTATGACCAGTGCTTTGGAAGAAAATAGAATTTTTGTCAAACCACTTTTTATCTTCACAAAATACTAGAGAGCCAGAAAGCAGTTTATTGGGTTTTAAAGACATGGAAGACTTTAAATGAAAAAAAAAAAAAAAAAACCCAAAACTTAAGGTATCCAGACTTTTTTCTTCACAGTTCTTGAAAGAAGGTGGGAACAAGGGCAAGGGGGTTAAAAAAAGAAAAAGGTTCAGAGAAAAAACACTCATGCCCTGTGCGCTTATAAAAATTGATATCACATAGTAGAACATGTTTTTTTAGAAAATTCATTTGTACATATACACATCAAGGTTTTTTTCATCTGACTAAAATGAGGATAAAAACCAGCATGATCTTCATATTCTAAATCTGCTTTCAAATACATCATTGAAAAAGCCACATGCCAAAAAAATCTGTAAGCAATAGCGTGATAGTTCATTCTACCACAACATTTTTCTTCACCAGCATGGTAAATTACTGCTCTGACCTAAATTTTCATATGTTTATTGACTGGATTGTTTACTACCATATAATAAACATTGTAACACCAGTATTTATGTTTTAACTAGTTTTTTTTTTTTTAATCCCTTGCATCTGAGACCATAATCAAATTACACAGTACAGTTCCCCAATTACCTCCCTGCTTCATTATATTTACCTGTTTTTCCCTGGCAGACGCTGTTTGCGGTGCCATCTGGAATGCATACTGTGGTCTCCCAAACACAAGCCTCAAGCCAGGGAAGTGATGGGCACATTAAAACCAGTATCAGGCACTGATCTACCTACCCAAGTGCTCCCGACAGCTCTATAGAGTGCCGTAACGAACATCGTACCCGTCGTTCCAGGGCTGGAGGTTAAAGAACAGCGAGCACAAGCAGTGACAGAGGAAGCTATGGGGATAGCAATGAATAAATACCGATACAGTTTAGTGGTGGGGAGAATTTCAGTATCAAAACAAACACGAATAGGGGGAAAAAAACCAGTAGTTTCCTGTTTATCGTTACTACTGCATTTGGCCTAAAATATAATAATTTTCTGTTCTTTATGTCATCTTGCTACTTTTATGCAATATGCAACAACCATATCAACTCAAACTATGTTTTTCATGCTAATGCAGATGTAAAATTTTGCTTAAACACAACAATAAAGGGTTGATATTTGCATACATTGGATTTGGTTGTCCAGGCTGAATTTCGTTATCTGTCAATCAAAATTATCTACACATAGAGTCATCAGAGCAAGCCAGTCTGCAAAGCCACAAATATGTTATTGGGGGTACAAATAGGAAGAATATGATGGCCATCAGTAAGCACTTGTTTATTTGCTGTGAGATTTACAAACTAGTCTTAGATAAGCACGTGGAAAAGATTAAAACAACATACACATGTTAATCTAGAAGAAGCTACATATTAAAATTAATTTTGGTGTATTTCACCAAATCACCTCTTATCAAATATATATCTGTAAACAGATAAGCCTTACACCATGCCTTCAGAATAAACACACTTCGAACATGCAGAGCAGCAACTCCTAGAGCATAGGAGCCCTTGTGAAGCCCTACTTTCCCTGTGCAGAGCCTGACATCAAATAGCATTTTCTGCTACGCTCCGGCTTACTGCAAACATCCTAACAGCACACGGATAAAGAGTGGTCATAGGCAGCCCGGAGCAAGACCACACGCATCCAGACTCTGATAGCAAGTAAAAGACAACAAGAAACCTCCCACTTACAAGTATGAGCATATTGCTGCCGTGCCACCAAGTCCTTGTACTTGGATGCTTGCCAGACTTGTACGGCCAGTGCTAACCATCCTTTAAAAAGCACCCAGGTGAGGGGGCTCTACAAGGCCAGAAGCTCAGAGAAGGACTTCACCTCCTTAAACTGTTGCTGAAGCAAAGGGCGCTTTTCCTAATAAAAGCCAGTCCATTGAAGGGTCAAGCCAATTCTCATATAAAAATGACCTGAACATCTGTGAAACATGAAATTTATGCCCCTTTCTTATGAATTCTTAGAAGATTCTAAGAGCAGCATCTCCCTCAAATTCAGGGAGAAGATCTATTCCCAGTTTTCAACCTAAAATAGATGGTATCTGGTGTAAACTGGGAGAAGGATGACTAGTTCACTGCTTGGGCTATTTTTACTCTTGTGAAGTAGGTATTGCTACAGGAATGCACCAAAGTATCTAAGCAAGAGAAATTAACTGACAGTCATCAGTAGAGTTAATGTGATTTTTGACATTGTGGAACGTATTTCATTCCATTTAGTGACAACATCTAGATTTCAGTTTAACCTCCAAGAGACAACCTAAACCTGGAGCAGTGGATTTGCTCTCTGTTGACTTCTCACCAAAGGTATGTTTATAACTCACAAGCACACTTAGGGAGGAGGTGCGGTAGAAGTCAGTCAACATCAACAATGGAAAAAACCCTACCGTGGTTGCCTTAACCTGTTTAGTAAACTTAACAGATTTTTGCCTGTTACACAGTACCAGGCTCCCACAAGATACAAATCTACCAGCTGTGAACCTCACAGCCATTCAGTAGCACTCTTTTATGGATGATTATCTGATTCCATGCCTTTTCTAGCAATTTCAATGCCACAGTTACCATTGATGCTGATGCATGGTCTGGATACATGCCTGATGCTCCCCAGGGTGATATGAATCAGAACTGCCTCTCTGTGTCACGCTGAGTCCAGTACGTAACATAACCATCACCAGTAATCAAGCAGCAACGCAGCGATTCTAACAGCACGCTGCTACCCCTGGAAGCGAGGAAGCCTCCTGCTACAATAACCATAAAATGCTCTCTTAGGCATAAGATCTAGGTGTTGCCCAAAGCGCGCAACAAGGCATTGTGGCTGACTAGGTTATGATCACCAGGCCTTGCACTTCAATTTTGGCTGAGAGATTTCAGGGGGTGGGTGGGGGAACTCAGAATATTTTTGGAAAGGTTTCATTTACATCATTTGATTTCAAGGCAAACCGTGTGGGATTTAGTATGGATAGCGCTGTCACAATTAATCAGGCAAATCACACCATCAGCAGGATTCTATGAAGACCAAAAGCGAAATATGTGAAGCAACTCAGAAGATTAGGTTTCTCACCCTTAATTCAAGTCTACAACAAGAATCTCTCAAATGACAAAAAACTTAATTATATTATGAAAAATAGGATTGATTTTTAAATGCAGTACAGCTCTTGGGTCTCTTTATCCCAATGATTATTCACTACAGAGTGGTGGAACAACTAAAGTCCCTTCAAATTCTACAATAGGAGTCTTATTTTGTTGAGCTTTGAAATCAAGAAGAGTGAATGACTAAAATCAGAGGTCTGCATTAGGAGCATTTTGCCAATAGAGCAATCCTGGTACACCACTGTGGCAAAGCACTAAGCATGTAATCAGCTATATCAGCAACGGTCTGCTTTGGACTCATACAGGAAAATAACCACTTATTAGCAAAACAAGCAATATCCGTAAAAGAACAGTTTTGCAAGTAAAATAGTATCTGCCTTAGAGGTTTCTGCTGATGCAGCTTTGTCCAAGTGGGATACTGCACCACTTAAATACCTCAAATTGACCAAGTTACAGCAAAATATACTATGGACTTGGCTTCTATTCTGCTCTTAATCTTAGCTCAGTATTTCACTCAAAATATTTTGATCATTTTCTATCCCTAGTGAGTAACAAAAAATGCTCAATTCAACTTGCCAAGTTAGCAAAATACAAATGTCCTTTTTAGTACAAGATCCAGCTCAAACTGTGGAGAATGCAGCATTCTTGAGGCAAAGAAAATGCTGCTAGGCAAAGCAACAGTACACGCTATACCAAATCACAGTTACAATCAATACATTGATCAGTATTGGTCATGGATTATACAGGTGATATACTGCTTAGTCTGCAGCCTAGCGCAGGGAGCACCCGCAACCTTGGGGTGCTTCCAGACAGCCCCGGGACTACCAGGCTGCCAAACTCATCGCACCTTGCAATGTGACTGGTGTCACAAGCCATTACACAGCTTGAAAAATCCTTGCGCTGCCTCCCTTCACCTGGACCGTCTGCGTGCATCACTGAGAATCACCAGCATAGAGCACTCTCAGAAGTGGCAGATTTTCCCCTGGGGATAGGGGGAACGCACAGCAGCCGCTCCGCCCCAGTCGCGTGAAGCAGCACGTACAGTAGCTTACGTGAGAGGATATGCAGAAGAACGGGACAGTACTGGTGTTCCCTCTCCTAACACTGGAAGGCCTCCAATCTTAGAGGTAGCAAAGGTAATAGTAACAGGTAGCAAAGTCCATGGCAGTCATGAGGCTTACGGAGCTACTGCCTTAGGCGTGTAAATGAGTCCCTGGAATTTAGCAAGGGGGTGGAAAACTATACAGGACACTTCTAGGCAAGAAGACAATTGATCAACGCATAGAAATTCAGCAGCCCAAGAACTCCACAAAGATGTGCATGGGCCCTGGCTGCGAGTCAGCTGTGGAGTAAGCACACTGCAGCGTCACAGCGAGCTACGGACAGCTACACGAAATTAATTCATTCAACTGCTGCGCCATTCCCCACAGTCCATTTAACTGACTTTTGTGTGGAGGTAAGGGAATTTCACCTTTTATACAGATGCAGCTGGAAAGACTTTACACACAAATTATTCCCAGTACCCAACACATACTCCGAGTAGCACAGCCTGATTAAATGGTACATGATACAGCATCTTAAACTACTCTGCATCACAGTCTGCAACCTCAAAGATGGCACGAACCCAACGTCACTTATGAAACTATAACACAAAGTTCAATGCAACTGTACAAGGCAACAGCATCTACTTGCGTGAGTCTCCTGTTGCTAAACGAGCAGAAAACTTTGAAGTGTGACAGGCTGTGTCTTTTCCTTCTTGTCAGTCTTGTGACCTTTACTCCCTACTTACCAGAAATTAAGGGCAAATCCTAATTATATAATCTTTGGTTCATATGGTGCTTTGGTTTTGTTGTTGTTTGTTGCATTTTTCAAAACAACACCACAGGATTGCTTTACACCCTAAAATAAATTAAGAATTATCACCTTCCTATTGCACTTGGGTAGAAGTATGCTTTATGCTTCCATTGTCTTTTTCCCTAAAGTTATTGTATTTTCTTTTCAAAACTGTGTGTGTAGGTATGTGCACATATGCACATATGTGTATATGAACATGGAACTTTAAGATCATGAACAGCTGACAAAAGCGTGGTACAAAAAAATAATTTTACAAAATGTAATGCAAGTTTTCTGTATACCAAGACTTTGCTAAATCTTTGCATGTTTTAACTGGAGCAGTATTTGTCTTAAAGGTAAAAGCAAATCAGTATAAATACTTTAAATTGACTACAGATTCTGCTAAAATTCCTTTATGATAGCCCAAAGTCAACAGTTTTGTCATAGATAAGTCAGACTTTTAGTGATATTGCTCCATCTGGATGCAAAAATAGGAGTTGTGTCACTTTTGTATCATGAAGCCCTATGGCTAGGTGGAAGAATTAATAGATTGCTAATCAAGTTAGGCCTTAAACTTAAGCAATGTACAGTGCTGCACAGGTCTGCTAAGTAGCCAACTTAAGGGGAAACCCCAACCCCCCACTCCTCCCTCCAAAAAACCCCCCAAAACCACCCACAAAACTTCAGAGCATGATTTTGAGGCTTGCTCAAATAAATCCTTTTGGGGGATAGAGGAAAAGTGAGGGACAGAATACTATCCGAAAGCTTCATTTCCATTAAACTCTGAACTTATTTTGCAATAAAACATTATGTTTGATGACTTTGTTATTTAATCTTCTACTTATTTGAAAAGCAGATTTAGTTCTAAATAAAAGCATCATTTGGAATTCATTGAGGAAGAAAACGAATATGAAAGATTTCACGGTTTCCAAAACTACCTTTTTGTCCTTCTTTTTGGATAAACACATTCATTAATTTTGCTAAACATTTGCAAATAATCTAGCTTTGTTTCCAGAAACAGCCTTTTTTTTTTTTTTTTAAGAAAAAATAAAATTAAATGATGGGAATTCACTAGTAGCCATCACTATGGACACACAAATTTTCAAGGGAGAACCGTCCTCTGTATTTCAACAGCATCACTATACAAAACAAGCCTCACATTATTTTAAAGAAAGGCTGCAGCCATCTCGTACTGCTGCAAGTAAAGACAGCATGCTCGTGACTCACTGCCCCTGTTTGGCTGCAACTCATCAGTGCCGGCAGCCCTAATCTGCTCCCAGCCATTATGACCAGCAGCTCTGAAATATGGATTAGGTCTAGCCTAAGTACTCCGTGCAGGGAAAGAACTCCTTGAGCCCTTTATTCCCTACGGAGTACCTGTGCGGGAGAATAAATCAGTGATGTGAAAGAAAACATAAAATCCTTCCCAGTAAAATTTGCAGATGACACAAAAGATAATAAAATGGTAAATACCAGGGAGTTGTCAGTTCCACAGATTGCATGGCAGTCTGGGCTCACCTGAATAAGATGTGTTTTAACACAGCTGAGCACAAAGCTGTCTGTCTAGTAACTAAGAGCACAGATTCCAAACAAAGACAATATAATAACCTAGGAAGAGGCATATGGATGATGGTGGATAACCAAATTAATATTAGCCTACAGCACAATACCCTGGCTGGAGCAGCGAAAAAGATCCTTTGACATACAAGGAGATAAACATGGAGAAGCAATAGGAAAGGATTATATAAATCACTACCAATGTTGAGACAGAGAATCTGTTTCAAACAGCACGTAACAACGCCGTTCTAGTTTATATCTCTGATCCCTGAGCACTACCACTGGAACAACTAATGGACTAGACTAGTAATCAAACTAGGAGACTTCATCAAACAGCTACAAGAAGCAGTCAAATTCTGGAAAACTTGTCTTGTGAGAATGAGAAACCTCTGTCAAAGAAGAGGTTAAAGGATCACTGGGTTACTGGCTACAAATATCCAAATGGGGAGGAAGGGAAGAACTGAAGAGTATCTTGAATATTCAAGGGAGACTTTTCAGCTTCTTAATGCTGGATTTGATATGTTTCTTCTACATAAAGAGTTAGAAAACTTCAGACTAAAAATCAGGTAACAATACTTTAACAGTAAGTACAGTTCATCTAAAGAAAGGCAGGATTTTCTTTCACCTAAATTTCTTATAATCAGGATCTTCCTTCTAAAAACAGAATTTGCAAGACTGTGTTACTATCTTATATTGTTCTTTTAAATCAAAAAATAGCAAAGCACTGTAACTCTACCTTTCAAGAGGTATACCTGAAATGCTCCAGGATAGCTTTGTCACTGCAGCCCATGGCACTTATGTGAGGTTTAGTGCAGGTATTTTGGCTTACTCCTTATATTTGAGGGGTAATTATTCCCCCTTTCCCCAAGCTGTGGGATAATCATATAAACTGTTAGTATGCCAAATGAACTTGTTATCTTGCTCACTGCTTCCCCAAGTACTATTTTAGATATAGTTGGTATTAATGCTTCTGTATTTGTACAAAGCAGCAAGTTACTGAAAGAGCATGGGAAAAGTGAAACCTTGCTGAATACACAGAGTAGCTCAGTCACAGATAATTTGAATTGATCTCTCAATTTCTGAAACCAGTAGCATGACCTGGGGGGGGGGGGAGAACAACACAAAAACACAAAAAACAACCCCTCCAAACAACTAAAAACCCACAAAACCAAACAACACACTAAAAGAACCCTTCATATCTGAAATGAAAATGAAACAATTTCTGTAGAATATCAAACCCCCTGCTTTAAAAGAGAATTAGCAGACTGTGAATAATAGCCTATTGAAAGGGTGTGGTTGTGGGACCTGAAGACCCAGCCAGTTTAACAGAGATTGCATGCAAGACAGCAAAAGGTAATTGCCTAATTGGTCAATTGACCAATACCAAATTCACTTCAGCATAGATATTACAATTAGATACTGCAAAGCTTAAGTGAATCTTCAAAATTTGTATTGAACTATAAACTGAATAGGATTTTGTAAACCTCAACATGGCCCTTTATTATTCAGTGGAAGAAAATTTTCAGGTAACATGTATACATCGCACTGACTCTCTACTCAGTCTACGTTCCATTAGTCTCAAAGTAAAATTTTAAAGCCAGTGCAACATCTAACTGTGTCATAATAGAAATATAAGTATGACAAAATTTCTGTTATTGAAAAATTACATTTTTTTGAGTGCTGTTCTCTCAAATGCTCCAATCAGCCAAGGATTAGATGTTCAACTTCATGCTAGCCAGTGATCATTAATCATTTTAAAGTGGCACAGCTCATCTCATTTCTTACCCAGAGAGCGCTTACATGTAAGGAGACGTTGGCTCACTTTTGGACATGTTTTAAACTTGGTTAAAGACTTTTTTTTCTTCCTGCAAAAGACATCTAGAACAGCTCAGTGCAGAGAACCTGCAGATATGCTCAAAGCTACACAAAGGTGAGAGCAGACGTAGGCAGCTGCAACAGGGATAAAGTTTTGCCAGGCAGCCACACACTGAGGCTGTAGGAATCAGGTGATTTATATTGCATGAGTTCACAGTGGCTTCTCTGCCATTTGCTGATAGAGAATGAATTAGGTTATTATAGCTTTCAATACTTCCGAAGAGGTCAAATTTATGAAGAGGAGATAGGTAGAATTTTCTTCAGATGCATCTATTAAATTCATATTGTGAGGAGAAAAATCAAGATGTGAAGTGGGAGAACACCACCCCAAAGAAAGATCCACTGTGCAAGAAGATGGGGGGCCTCTCCTTTCTGTGTTACTAGAGTGGATCAAACTAAATAGCAGCTTCTTCAGTACGTTCTCTCATAGGTTAGCCCCTAAACATGGGATACTGAAGTCATCACTGGGAAAAAACCTCACGTAGCCTACAGCATTAGCTTGAACGACAGCGCTGTCATCCTACATGTTACATATTTTTCCTGCAGCTAAAATAATTGTTTCTGATCACTGTATCTTTTCCTCAGCTATATGATACCAGATGAGTCAGAATACACAAAAAGTCAGAAAAGTCTTACATCTGAGTCAATTTACATGCCACACCACCACTAAGAAACAAAGAAGATGGAAAAAGATAACAAATTCTCAGCCATTATCAACATCTCTGTGATGCTTAAATGACTATATGGACCTGAACCAGCAGCCCAGCTGCAGAAGAGCCAACAAGGTGTTTAACCCACTGTCACAACATTGTGAATCTCCATTTGGACCCACTAGCTCCTCCTCTGCAGGTCTTTTACTGCTTTGTCCACATTAAGGTGGCGATGAGCACTGCAGACTACAACGACCCCGAGAAATCCTTCATTTTCCCATGTTCTATATCTGGCTGAATTCCCTCACTAGAAACCCTGGGAGAGCTATTTGGCCCATTTAAAGGTTTATCTTCTCATTTGTGTTATCTACCAGGGCCATGAGATTTCTTGGGCATACAAAGCAATTCTGGTTTTGTTTTATCCATTTCATAAATAAACAAATCTTAAATTAAACCTCAGAGGCTGACAAGAATGGTGTAGCCCTTTTCTCAGATGTACAAATATTTATGGTTTTGAGTCAACATATAGTCTGAGGGAAGCTTATTTTGGTCTGTTACAATTGGCTGTTTCGAGCATTTACAGGCTCATGATGATAATGTGTATATGACCAAGCTACACCTTCCAGGACAAATTGCTGCACTTCTTAGGCTGAAATCAATGAGCCTTCTGTTCTGTGCCCATTTCACCAACTTGCGGATTAATGAAGGAAAAAGAGCTAATAAGACCATAGCTGTATTTCTAGAATTTACATGAGCAAGGTGTTTTCCTTACATATTTATTCCATGCTCTTGATTTCAGAGGAAATACCTTACTGTAGAACTCTCCCCTGCTCTCTGTACTGCCGAAGAGAGACACGACCTTAAGGCTGCTTAATACGGAGAGGAAGAAATGGCAGAGAGATGATTCTTCCACCCTCGCTTTGGAAACAGCACACAACAGCCACCAAACTGAGAATTTCCCCTCACGACCCAGGTGATACTCTGAAGGGCCACTTCACGAATGGAATAACTTCCAGGGTGAGAACAAAAAACCCTGAGATATCCTCTGCTTGTACACAACAGAGACTCCCCGCAGACAAGGGAAAAAAAACCCTATTCTTGACACACCATTACTCCTTGTAATTTAGCAACAAATAAAACCAGGGCATGGGCAGGGAGCTGTGCTCCTCTTGGGCTATCTCTGGAGATCTTCCACCCGGGCTTTGTTCACTGTTTGACACTCCATAAAGGTGAACAAGAGTGCAAACCATAGGTGTCTAAGCAAGCAGAAGAAAGGATTTTCAACCTGGGCAAGAGGGAAAAACCTTGGCAGTTTGGTTACAGTGAAGCAGCTAGAACTGAACAAGAAATATTTCTTTTTGTTGTCAGTTTTGCCTGACATCATAAAAGAAGAGCTTGGACATTCCTGGCTGCAACTGCGGGGACTGGAAATGAAAGAGGGGAAATATTCAGGAGTTGATGGACAGCTGTATTCCAGGCCAGTAACTGACAGGCCTCTGATTTTAACCTCCATAGCTCAAGACATGTCATCTATTTCAAAAATCACAATAGTAAGATCTTTTAAGAATGCTTGGTGCGTTAGTCTCTACCACTAGTGAACACAAAAACAATTTGTAATTATTTTCAAGCTTACTTTAGAGCTTTTTAAAAAGCATATTTACATGCTCAACCACCTAAAACAACGTAGGCCCATGGCAACCAAGGTGGCAGACAACAGCAGAGGAAAAAAAAATAATCTCTTTTTTCGCCATCAGCTTTTGAAACTGTGTGTTCTACTCTGTTCCGAGCAGGATGTCTAACGGCAGCTGAGATTCAATTGCAAGAGGATTCTAAATAGCCTAGAGGAATCTGTATTAAAATATTTACTGTCTTGCCTATTTTTTATATATATATATTAGCTAATGTAATCATTAGTCCAGCTTCTCAGGAACTGGTGTTGCAAAATAATTTTCACTTTTTTTTTTTAATAGTACTATGACGTATTTACTAATCTACACCCTTAAGAACTCTTACAAACTGTTATTTCTAGTATGTATTAGCACTAAGATTTAACTAAAAAGGTTAATTCTCCGAACGATTTCTGAAAAATATTTTTGGAGTAGGTGGTCATGGTATCATCCTTTCAAATTTTTTACAGAAAGGATCAGAATATCTCCATTTCAACTGCTAAGTAGCTTTACACAGAATACCTTTAGTAGGTACATGGTTAAGCATAAATCCAGAGTAGGCTCTCTGCAGAACACTTCTTTTAATTTTAAAATAGGTTGGAAAAAAAACCAGTCAAGCTCCTAAATCCAGATTTTGTGTGCTGTCCTACTCTGTATGGCCAGTCTTTAAAATTCCTTTAACTCTCAGAATAATCAGGTTGCTGGTTTGTGTCCAGCCCAGAAATTATCCTACAGGAAAAAGGAAGGTCACACGGCCCTTTCTGTTGAACACCATGCAGCCTTTCTACATCCATTCTCCCTAGAGAACGGTATCTAGTGCCAAACGTTCACATGTCTTGTAGCACTAAAGTATAAGCTTTAAAAGTGTCACGAATATAGCTTGATTTTTTTTCTTTTTTTGGTCTTGATTAGTGAGAAGTTTTCAGTAACTTGTTATATCATCGGAAATGAATTACTATGGGAAAAAGCACCAAAAACATCCATTGGGAAGACGACAGAAAGAATGCCTTGGAGAGCTTAAATAGAGTGGAAGAAGTACCAAGAGAAAACTTCACTAATCAAAAAGTACTCTCTTCTGTACAAAGACTTAGCCAGTAGTTTTCTAAAATAATGTATGCTTTTTACAAGTGGGGTGAACTGGGATATAATACTTCAAAATTCACATTTCAGGTATGACAAAACAGATGTCAAAACCAACACTATTTCATCACCTGTCTGATTTCTGGATTTTGCCTTTTTTTTTTTGAAACACTATTTGCAACTGTATACCTACTTATAAGTGAACATCTACTATTCCGTTTTGTGCTCAGCACAGTTAGTTGGTTTTAGCTGTAGTGACTATAAATTCTATGTAATTAAAAAAATCAAGATAATCCACTACGTTGCAGCAGAGTGAAGCAATCTCTGTATTTAACACCCATGACAAACCGTGCCAAGTTTTCTTATTTCCACAAAATTTCAAAATCTTGAAGTTGTTCTAAAAACTGATATAAATAGCGCACAACAAATATGCTTCGTACGTTTAAACAAATGAACGCATTGTTATGCTTACTGAAGTTACGAGAAAAGTAAAATCACCGAAGTTCTGTGGTGACATTTAAAACCAAGCTAGATCAAGACTATTTCAGTTACTCCGGACACTGCCATTATTTGGAGAGATAGAAGAGAAAGCCATCAAAACTTCAAAGTCTTCAAAAAAAAAATATATTTATAAGTCAATGTAAAATCATGAATAAATCATCTCTCACACCAAAAGCAGACATTCACAAAAAAGCCAAGCAAGAGGTCAGATTTTCCTTTTGGCTCACCAAGTTACATTGATGCTGTAATTATGTCGATAAATCTAGATTTCTTTTTTCCTCTCACTTTTGTAAACCAAAATGACACTCTTCATTTACGCTGGAAGTAACAGCTCTTACTGATGTGGTTTTACCTATTACTAAAAGAAAAGATGCAGGAAACAAGCAGCAGGTTATGGAATAAAAAGAGGGGATGACAAAGTATGACCTAAAAAGTTACAATGATTAGACTGCCTTGCCAAAGAAATATTTTGTTGCAATGTAGAGTACAACTGATTTTTAGAAGTTAAGGGGGGTTTGGAAAATGAAATCTGTTATACACAAGATGATAACGATAACACTGGGATACAAAACAATAATATAGTTGGAGTGTGAAAAGTAAACACCAAGTGACAGAAAGCAGATTCAAAATCCAGCCAGATAACAGAAAACTCACAATGCATTTGCAACACATCAATACAAAATGATCTACAACATACCTGTCAAACATATACTTTTCAAATCTACGTAGAAACGGATTATTAAATCCCCACTACAATAAGACAGAAACTTCACTGATTGCAAAAGTAACAGAAGAAGTCAAGCACGTTGCATTTGCCCGCCCGCAGCGAGAGCGCCTTTGTCAGAAGCGCCGGGAAGGATCTTGAGCTCCGCACAAAAGCGGGCTCCGCTCGGGCAGCGGACAAAGGCAAACGGCTGCAAAGCAAGAGGACTCAACTTCCATTTAACTGTCCTGTAAGGTACATACTAATTAGCTGCACAGCTATGAAATCCTAGCTAGCATGTTAAGTCTGCTACATGACAGTATAATTTGACTTCTTAAAGGATTATGCAAATTACAACTCATCATTCCATTACACGAGTGAAAAAAAGTGACAGCTAATTTATACATAACACACCTTTCAAATCCCTAAGATGTGAAGCACCTGTGCAATACATTTTGCCTAGATTTTCTAGTGTATACACTCTTGTTTATTGCACTGTACAGAAGCACATCTAAGAGATTTAGTAAA
This sequence comes from Grus americana, assembly GCF_028858705.1. NCBI lineage: Eukaryota > Metazoa > Chordata > Aves > Gruiformes > Gruidae > Grus > Grus americana. Next base: position 41,646,382 of record NC_072856.1, on the reverse strand, counting down.
GTCATCGGGGGTTTTTTTGTTCGCTTTTTAGCTTTTAGAGCGCAACCCCAAAGAATTAAACCCACACATTTCTGTCCCTGCTGAAGAGGTTTTGCACGCAAGTAGAAGGGTACGGTTTCAACACACGTGTCATTTCTGAATAGCGGGAGAGCACGAGCACTAAATGCACGAGCTAGAGGCAAGACTCACACAGATTTCAACATACTTCTGGTAGGTAGATTCACAGTAGATTCCGTCATATCGGTAGATTTTCCTACATTCTGATTGGTTGGGCAGAGGATGCTGGACAGTTATTCTGTAGAGGCATCAAAAACAGATAGACATGACTAGAGGTTCTCTACAGGTAACTGTAATGCAGGACAAATCAGTATGTTGAAATTGATTTTATTTTTTTATTTATTTTTTTAAAAAATTAAACACCCTTTCTGATCTCTTTAAATCAACTGCCTTGTGCACATAACATCCAGAATTTCCACTTTTCAAAATTTGCACTGAGAGTAAACTAAACTTCAGTTCTCCACAAGAACAGTATTTTTTTTTCCCCCCGTCAAATAAAAGTGGAAGAGATAAAGAATTTTATGAACCAAATTGATACTTCACAGAGTTTATGTATATACAGTAGTGCTTATAAAATTGATTATTTATTGTTTACTGTTGCAATCCTTCGGCAGGCAGAACATCCATTTTTATCAGCTGGGAGTTTGTCCAGACAAAGACCAAATAACCCTCCAATTTAAAATGTCAACAGCAATTCTCACATTTGCACAGAATGAGGATGTTGTGGCATTATGAGGACTGTGATTGAAGGTGCTCAGCACCATCTGAATAATGCCATATGTTCTCGGATCGACTGAAAGAAAATGAAAGTGATTGGCAGCAATCAGGAGGTGCACAGCATCTTGTAAAATAAGGCCCTAAAAGATTTGTCAATCATTCCATTATTCATCCCTCCCCAACTCCCTGTTAGCAGAAAATATAATTTGGCTATAAAAATTCAATGTTGTTTTTAAAATATACTTGGGAATTGCACACAAAACAGTACCCACCAATTTTCTCTCTTTTTTTTTTTCCTTCCTCCCTCTTCTCTGGAATAAAAACACATTTTAGATGCTTTTGTATCTTCCACAAATTAATACCTTTTTTGCTTTTAATATAATGGTAGTTCGCTAAAGTTATTTGAGAAATTTTACACATTTTTCAAGTGTAGAATTTTAGGCTGTGAATTTTTTTTAAAAATATTCTTGTCAATATATAATTATTATTTATTATTATTATTTTTACAGTATTACATCTATATAGCTCTAAGCTAGCCTTGTTTTTTAAAATCACGGATTTGTTTCAACAGTAATTTGAGACCGGAGGTTTGAGAAAAAAATTAGTATCATTATCCAGCAATGAGCTTTGCAAGAAAATGGAAAGTTACCTACTGTGGAAACTGAGGGCCTTCCTCACTCAGTAAGACTGCACGTACACAGGGCGGCGAGCGCACACTATCTCAGGTCTTAACAGCCCTGGTTCCTTGCTAATTTAAATTGGAAACCTGGTCTGAGCATGCCTCAGCACTGTTTTCAGCCCATGGGAACCTACACGCGGGAGGGAGGAGATGGCTACGTGACGAAGGCAGGACCAAACACCTCCAAATCCTGGGATATTCCTGCATTCACCGACAAAGGCATTGCCAGAGAGACGTTTATTGCGATAGCCAGGGCCTTTAAGCAAGATGCCTAAGCACCATACACAGCGTACGAGGAAAGCTAAGTATCTTAAAATGGGATTCGCAACGCAAGTGCTAGCTGCAGGGAACCATGCAAGCTAGTAAAAAAGAAATCCAGAAGAGGAGTGTTTCTTCGATGTTGTTTGTGCCCGAGACACACGAACACTTCACTTTGGGTCACCCAGAAATGCCTACATCAAAGTGAATTCAAGCCTCAAGATCTTCAGTGCACTGAAATTGGTTTTGGTGGTTGTTTTTTTTTTGTTGTTTGTTTTGGTTTTGTTTTTGTTTTTTTTTTTTTTAAACACAGCTTCTGCAAAGATACAGGAGAACCTAGGCTCTCCATGCCTCCTGGGCTGGAGGAGGTTCAAATGTACATCCCCCACAGCTTTAATGATTACCACAGGCTCCTTCATAACAACTATTCTAAAGCAAGGGACATGTTAACTCCTCCTGCTAAAACAATAGTACTATTAAAAAAAAAAATCAAAAATTACATCAGGATTCATCAGATGAAAGAGAGAGAACCAGTGAGAGCACGTTATATTAAGAGTCATTCAAAAAACACATAAGCGGTCCTTGTAAAAACTATCAGAATCCTCCCCAGATGAGTGCCCTCATCACAGGGCTTCAGAATTATGCTCTTTCTTCCACTGGTTCTCTGGCCAAATGAACCTTGAATAGTAATACTGATTATCATTATTACTTGAGTAGTTAAACAAGTGGAGTAGAATACGGCTCACTCCAGAAAACCTTTACTCTGAAGTAGTTGAGGCATTCTTCTGGGAAGTAGAAGATGTAGGTTTGAACACCTTTATGATGAAATAGGTCCTAAATAAGTATTTGCTGCACCCAGCTAGTGCAGCACACCTGTCAGCTGGCTTTTGTTTGTTTTAGTTTTTATCATAAGGGCGGTCCTTGCTCTTTTTTCAAATGATGACAGACTGAAACACAGGAGGCTCCATCTGAACATCAAGAAACACTTTTTTACTGCAAGGGTGATGGAGCACTGGAACAGGTTCTCCCAGAGAGATTGTGGAGTCAGTCAAAATCTGCCTGGACATGGACCTCAGCAACCCGCTCTGGGTAACCCTGCTTCTCCACCCCAGAGGGCTTGGACAAGAGGTCCATTCCAACCTCAACCTTGCTGTGATTCAAGCCCACACCAGAGTTTTGGACTGAGAATCACAATCCTACTGCACACCTAGCCAGAATTAGGTACCACAACCAAAGACAGGGAAAGAGATTAGAATATGGAACATGTTTTTGGAGTGGGGGGGTGGGGTGTTTGTTGTATTTTGGTTTTAAATTGAGAAACATATGAGGTTTTATACACAACGTAGGAGCTGCTGTGGAGCCTAGGCCAAGGGAAATAAGTCTTCCTTTGCACTGTATAGGGCTGGATTCCACTTCAGGAGCCAAGATCCTATGAATTTTTTTGGACCCAGCCCTTACCCAATGCTCGCTAACAATTTTGTGTAGTTATTTTACTCTCCTCCATTCCCCCTCTGCTGAAACAGAAATAATAAAAAAATAAATCATATCCAAAAACACCGAGCCAAAGACGCCATCAATGTAAATCTCTTAAAATCCTACTGACTTCATCAAGATTGCATGGCGTCTAAATTAGCACAGAATGGGGTCTACAGCGCTTAACCTGAAAAAGCAAACAGTCCTGAGACACTATGGAATGGATTTCCAAGTGCACGCCAGGTTTATAGCTATGCAGCTACCACCTAGAGCAATGCTTTGGGACCACCCCCCAAACCCAACCAACAAACCCCCCTGCATTTTCTTGTATGATGTTTGTCTCTTATTGTTAAGGTTCATTTTAGCATGGTAAGTGTATTTCCATAAGTCAACTTTTAAGCTGAACAAAGAATGTGTTTGTATTTTACGTATTTAGAAGCTACCTAACACCATCACACCTGTTTGCCCTCTGTCCTATGCACTTTAGCTGTCATTTAATAGATTTACATTTGCAATTAATTATCATCTGATAAGTACAAGGCTATGGGTCAGCAACAAACCCGAAATTAAGACTACCTCATAGAACAGCTTATTCAGCATTCCTTACTTAAAAAACAAACAAATAAAAAAACCCCACCAAACAACATGCCCACAAAACAGAAACAAAGTCACAAGAATTACTAGTTAGGATAAAAAAAGTTTACCAAGACAAGATTTTGTTGTTTGGTTGTGGGGTTTTTTTTTCCCCTCTAAACCAAATAATTTTAGACAATCTTCACCAAATTAATTTTGCTAACTTGTTTTTAGCACATTAAGTCAGCAGATAGAGTGTATATCTCAGGTTCCACATACAAAATTGATTTAGCTCAAGATAAAACTGTATATTGGCTATTTACTCTGGGTACTGTATATTTTTGTTCTATTTTATGCTTTCAAATTGATTTCTTGTGTTTTTCTCTGTATTAAAAATTAGAGCACTGAAGAGTATTTCAGTCTGATCAATTTGCAGTGGTTAGCTCACCCCAATTTTAGTTGAGTTTTGGCCGGTTTGAGAAACACACACACACCTATTCTCATATAAGCTTTTAGAGTAAAAGTTGCCACTTCATGATAATAAAGGCAAAAATGACTTTTAAGTTGTAACTCTAACTCTGTAGTACAGAAGGTTATTTTCCAGAGAAGCTAGCAATATAGCAGACAAAATGCCTAGAAACACTGCATGAAACATGATATTTCACTTCATATTTGTATCCTCTGTTCCTTGGGGTGCGCGCGCTAAAAGAAAATGACACTGGGTGCGCTCTCGCACCTGACCTTGGTTTTTAGAGGCTGCATACTTTTGAACTTTTTTAGGGAAAGTATCACCTCAGATGTGAAAGGATTATCAGCTGCTGTGTTTGCACATCAGGCAGCTCATCTTCCTATCTTTATGTGTCACTAAACTCTAGATGGATTTATCATACAACTCGAGGTGGAACTTAAGTGCATTTACATACATGTGGAATGTGTAAGCTATGACTAATTTTAACTCACAGGGCAGAATTTAAATAATTAGTTACAAGAAGTCAAACTAAGGGAAAAAGGGAGGAAAGAGATGGTTAGAGGCAGAGTAGTAAATTGTTCCATTTTTGCAGGTAATCTAAATGCAAACTAGAAGCAACTTATCATGAGAATGGATTTTCCACCATCTGGTCAAATAACAGGGGATTTGTCTAGTGGCAAGCAAAGAATGGAATGATGTGAGAAAGATTAGCGGGCAAGTCCTACAGTTGGCTAAAATGTATTTTGTGCAAACAAGAACAGATGACGCCTTAACAATTACACCTGTCAAAAACTCCAGAAAGCAATCCATCTCTGAACAGCCCAGTTGAAAACAGGCTAGTTCATAACAAAATGAATTTTTTTAAACAATTGCCAGCCATAACAGTTTGATGCATGACAAGCTTAGGAAGTCGCATTACACGTACAACTGAAACCTTAACTAACTGGACCCTGCTTTTCTCTGATAAGTAAGATATTAAACTATTAAAAAAATATATCTTAAGTGAAGCAATGCAACGAGCTAACAATCCTGGAAAGCAAGAAAATTCAGAGTTAAGGCTGACAGATAGGTAGAGACTCTGTAATTCCTGTATGTCCTATGTGAATTGGTACAATAAGGCTCTTAGGAAAATGCCCTTTTTTGTGGGAGTCAAGAATACCAGATAGTACCTTGACTAGCATGTCTTGTACAGAATTAGGACAGTTCCTAGAATTACAGTTCCTTCTAAATATAGATATGAAGCCTTAAAATTACTACCCTATATACATCCTGCCAGGATGGAGAATTCTAATAGTGTTTTCTGTAGAGATCTGATTTCTTTCTTCAGAAAAGATATAATCTTAAGGTGCAAGAATATTTTACACCAATGCCAAGGTGACTTTCTTTAAAATTAAATCTGTTTATATATGTCCCTAATGTTTCAGCATCCGAACTTAACATTTTCTAATAATTCAGTTTTTAAAGAGTCATAGTTCCCTACAGAAGATGGGGATTATAGCTCGTATTTCTATTTGGAGCACATGGTGAAATGAGACTGTCCCAGCATTACTGGTTTTTATATTGTTTGGTCTCTGGCTTTCAAATATTCAAACAGAACTTGTTACTTCATTGAGCAATTTAACAAAGGGATTTCATGAAAGAGTTTATAGAAAGTCATAGAAAGACAATCAGCAAAATAAGGTTTTCTCCATTTAACTCTATAGTCTTCAAAGAATGACAGTAAAGGTATTTCAGGAGAATTGGGTACATGAGCAAAGCACGTATCAAGGACATCCAAGAACCAGACACACATTCTTCTCATTGGTATTGGCCGTTTAACTTTCAGCAGAAGTCTGTACACTTACTAAAAATAGGATTTCAATACAGAAAAAAAAGTTTTGAAAGAGATTAACTTTTTAGTCCCATATCCCCATCCTCTTTACCACAGATGCAAGTTCAAAGGTAGCAGCCCAATACATAGGCCTGATTTCTCATTGTGATTGGAAATTCTGAGATGTGGCAACATCTGTATTTGGAAGATGTTAGGAACCAGACTACTCCTCTCATTCTTTTAAAAAGTACATTGCATATCACTGTGACAGTAAACAACTAGCCAAATATAAACAATTTGTCCGTATAATTTTTGTAGCAGTATTATTCCTCTTAAAAAAAAAAAAAAGATTGTCCTCTTTCTCCTAAGACAGACAGATCAGAAAACCGGGCTGATTTTTTTTAAATTGTGTTGGCTGCCATTCCCCTTGCCCTCAACCCAATGTATTGCTGTCAGCAGACTCCAGCAAGGCAAATCAGAGATGAGCTTGAGGGGCTGCTTGCTTCTTCCTCTTAAAAGAGCAGCAGATAATTTGGGGTGGCTATTCATCTATTTTTAATTTTCTCTCTTGTGAGAGAAAGAGAGGATAGCATTTTGCCACACTTTGTGTTCAGACGGGACAGAAGAACATCTGTGGAGGAAATGACACTCGGCATTACGTGTCTGCTGGTGGTCTAACACGAAGCTGGGTCTCAGGCTCCCCGATGTCCTGGTACGGACGAGACCTCACTGAGTGCAACACGGACAACAGGGAAAACCATCAAGTGTTCTAACTGCAGACTTCACAGACAGGAGTTAGATGACCCGACTCATGACAGCAATTTGAATGTTCTGCTGGGTTCTTCAGCATTTTGGGGAGACTTGAAAGAGACTTGGGGAGATAAAGAATAACTTTTTTTTCCCCTCCTGCCTCATTTTGGCTGCATAACCGTGGTAAGGTTCAGATCTGGTGCTTACAGTTAAATCTGGTCACTAATTCCCAGACACTGAAATATTTTTCCCATTAAATATTTGAAAATAAGCCAGAAATTGTGCAAGATCTACCTTTCTTTTCTTTAACTTTGTTGCTGTCTTCTAAGAATTCCCCAATAATTCTTGGCAGAGATCAAGGTGCTACATTTAACCCTGTGATTCTTACCCACCACTGATTTCTGCTTCTTTTCTACACCTGCAGAGATCAACATAATTTTTCAAGCTTGTAGTAGTAACACAGGCTTGGTGTTGGAAGCATTTTCTGTGTAGGAAAGCTCTTGCAGTCAGGCATTCACCTCCCGATCAGTAAAAGTAGCATGAATTAGAGCTTCCTCCCTCAGAACTGAGAAATCTGTTCTGAACAGCTTATCTATCTCCTCTGTTCTTACTCTGCGAATATCAGCGTGGTAACTGCTTCCAGAGAACAAGGGGGTTTTCATTGGAAAATCAGGGATGAAGAGTGTGAGGGCCCAGATTCAGACAGCCCCAGGCCTCAGTTTTTGGAGACATTTGGTCACTAGGAAACATAAGGACTTGAGTGTCAATCAAACCATATGAAATCTAGTTCAAGGTTTCTAATTACTGTGATTTATTTTTTTAACGAACATTAGAACATTTTGTTAGCCTTTTCTATTTTCAGAATTTTAACATAAGGAAAGAAACCCCCAAATTTCCACCTCATACCCAAAACTTAAATGACATCAGCCATGGAAATAGAAGAGATTACAGAAACTCAGATGTACTTAAAATTTCCAAATTAAAGCGTGTCTGCGTCTTCTTTGTTTTGACCTCTGGCCAGCTTTTCCCTACATTACTTCAGCTTTCTACGTATCCCAATATTCTCTTTCCTCATTTTTGTGCATAGACAGCTTTAGAATGAGGTCCTACAACTTTTTTTTTTTAACCACATGAATAACTTCAACAGAGTAATTATATTCATGCTTTCTTTTTTAAAATTAAGTATTTTAAAGCTAAAACATAGGATCTGGTACAAGATTCCTTCCTACCACGACAGAAGCTTGAATGATAATAAGCCAAAGAGGAACGTAGACAATTATTCTGTTGATTTGACCAATGCTGAGCAACAAAGGGAGGATAATCTACCTGGGCCTTCTGCCTGACACTTTGGGTATCTCTGACATCCCTTGAAGAAAGGAAGGGGCTGAAGCAGTCAGGCCACCATTATAACCACCACTCATTTCTACCCCTAGTCTGTACACCGGTCAGGATAAAAAAATAAATAAAAAACCCCAAACTTGAATGTGTTTTCTGTACCATCAGATTTCCAAGCAAGATGCAGAAGTGTTACAACAAAATCAGATCAAAATTTGAAGATCATCATAGGCAGAAAAAGAGCAGACAACAGCGCACCAGTGAAACATATGATAGAATACCATCAATATGGACCTTTCTTTCTAGAAATAATTGTCTCTTATGGTCCGTGCATGCGCTTGCCTGCTGCCTAAACCACAAAGAGTCCTACGTGCGTATCCCAAACCCTTACCGCAGTGTGCAATGGGATACCTGAACGGAAAAGTAATAAGGCTCTGGCCGACTTGCATGTACGAGTCCCCTCTCATCATAAAATTCAGGGCTGGCCTCTGCTGGGGAAACTCCTAGCAAAATTGATAGTAATCTCATGTAGCTAGAAGGACTTCAAGCAATTTCCAGGGCAGTGGACTATTATATAAACTAACCTGCATATCCATTTGTCTTTGTTTTGGGGTTTTTTTTGGGGGGGGTTTCCCCACTGCACTGATGTTATGAAGCAGCACAGACTGCAGCAATTATCCATATTGATTATGCTACTTGGGTCTGATGTTTTGCTGCATTTCATAAGCACATAAAGTATGAACAGCTTAAAAAAAAAAAAAAAACAACAAACAAGAAACCACCCTCCCTGAAGTTAAGATTATTACAGAAGTCCATCCAGTTAATAGTTGGCTCACATATACCTTAACATACATAGTTCTATCACTTTTTTTTTTAAACTTTTCTGAAATTTAGTATTGTTTACATAGAGATAATCCTCTGTCTAGGAGGCCAGATACACAAAACACTTGGAGAGTTAATTCTTACATAGGAACCTAACTTTATATCGATTAAATAGGAAGCTTAGCACCTGCTTACCAGTTAAGCAGTTAAATAGTTTTGTAAGCCTTATCCAGGGTCCTTTAAAACTAAAAGAAAAAGTCTGCAGCTGAGAACAACTGTGAGGTGAAGCCCAAGGTCACAGAGCAGGTCAGTATCAGACTGAAGTGAAGTGAGGTCTTGAATTCCCAACCCTTGGTCCATCCCCTGCTGAAATGGTGAATGTCCTCAATACTTCAACAAATGTCAAATCCTTTCTAAACCTTTCTACATTTTTGGTATCATGGATGTAGAGGGCAATGAAATTCAATAATTAATCATACAGCATAGGGAAGGAGGCTGAGTACATTTTCTGCATTCTTAAATTGTCGACTTTTAATTTTGCTTTATGTCCGCTTGCATCTCCCATTATAAGCATAGTACATAGGAGCATTCAGTGTATATCTCTGTTAGTATGTTGTATGTCGTTCAGTTCTCATCTTACTTCTCTTGATACTTACCCAATCTTTTCAGCCTCTTCATGTTAAATAATTTTTGTTGCTTCAGACTGGCTCTATTCTTGCTGTATCTCTTACAGTGATCAGAACTGAACATAATTATTCAAGTGATGTCATACCATCGATCTATATATCACAATATATTTGTTGTAATGCTCACGCTATAGTATCAATAGATGCATTTTCAATACTATTTTCTACCCCATCCCTCAATATAGCTTAAAATTTTGTTTGCTTTTACATTTAGAGTTGCACGCTAAAGCAAAGATTTTCACTGAGCTGCCCACAGTGACATCCAGGCATATTTCCTCTAGGTTATAGTTAATTTAGAACCCAGCAATGTGTATGAGTAGTTCAAATTGTTTTGTTCCAATGTGCACTACGTTTCATCTGTCAGCAATGCATCATTTGCCAATATGCTGCCTGTTAGCTCAGTGAGGTGCCTCAGAAGTCCCTCACAGCTTCTTCTAATCTCTACAAACCTAAGCAGAAGTGAGCTTCTTCCAGATCTTATTCTCTCTTTAGAAGACTCATAAATGTATTAAATTTTCCTCAAAAAAAAAAATCTAATGGGGGACATTTTCAGAAACTTTTGACAGTCAGAAATATCACACCGTTTTTTCCTCATTCTGATTAACATTTGGTAACAAATTTCTCATAAATTAGAGAGTCACTGTTTTCAAGCATAGGAGTCATTCTTGTTTCTTCTGTACATTCAAGTTGTAAGCAATTTTTAATTTTCAAATAATGTAAGCGTTTTATTGTAAAAGCATTTTTTGTCCATTTTAAGTTAGTTTTACTGGTATTGTTACTGGAATAAAAGAAGGTGTTGTTTTGGGGGGTTCTTTGGTTTGGTTGGTTTTTAAATACTTGAACACTCATTTTGGCATTGTTTTAACAGAGAATAGAATCAGTAGCAGAACCAGACCCATAGGGCTAAGTGTGATCTTCAGTCCCTAATCTCAGTCATCGGAACAGGGCTGTAGGTTTAATTCCCTGACAACTAAACGAGGGGGAAAAAACCCAACTATTGATGCTATAGACCTGCCCATTGACCATGTCATTGGTGCTTCAGTATACACAGTATTTTTGCTGGTGGATTCATATAGTTACTGCTAGTCCATTTCTGCTGACAGGATCTCCTAAGATAGTATGATGCAGGGATGTCTTATGAACAGCTCTACAGAACACAGGGGCAAACATTTTTCCTGTTGCATGTCAGTACTAAAGTTTTTCAAACCCCAGTTTAGCAGGTTTATCTCGCAGAATTTTTTTTTTTCTTTTAACTAATAATTTACCTCCAAAACCTTTATGTGAGCTTCATGCTGTCATTTTGACTTTTCTGTTTCAGGAACAAAAAGTAAACAGGTAATACTCATAAGTAATATCTTGACAACATGTATTCTATTCATTATAACAATTAAATTTACAGAGGTAGGGAATATGCTCCTGAGAATAAGCTTCCTGAAGTTTGACTGGGGCTGAAGCCAAAACATTTCAGATTTAGTACTCAGGAGTATTATTTAGAAGATAAATTGCTCGGTATCAGATTTGGGGAATGGTAGAATAGGCATCAAGTCTTGTTGTACAGCAATTCATTGGAGGGAACATACCCTGTATTACTTGCTCATATTCACAATAACAATTTTAAGAAAACCTCTGGCTAAGGGAATTTAACTTTAATAAAATGTTTAGAAAATGCTGTTTGGGAGTATTCCGTGAAAAGAAAAGCGAGAATTGCTCTCCACTTTATTTTTAGGTTAGCATACTATTGTGCTGTTTCAAAAAGATTTTGAGCACTACACGGTCTTATAAATCTCTCACCATTAAAACTGGTTATTCCTATGAATGGGAGACCCCTATTATTGATCTTGAACTTCTGAGTGACAAGAACAGTTCTTGAAACACTGTGTGGCAATTCCTCACAAAATACACTCTCACAGAAAAGATTCTATTCAACTAAGACTCTGTTTACAACGAAAAAGCAGCAGCAGCAACGTGGAAATGTGAGCTACTTATTTTCCCCTGTGCTTACTTGGGGCCTAAGTTTTTGTCGATGCTGAACTTAGGCCTGTAGCACCAGGTGTGCAGAAATGCACGTGCACACCACTCACACACGCGCATCTGAACAGGAACTCACTCCTAAGTAACAAAAAATTCCCCCTCCTGTTTTGGCAAGTGCAAATTCCATCACGGGTATGTAAATACGAGTTTTATGCAACACCATAAGCAACCGTATCAACTGGTGTTCGTTTGCAGGTAAGCGAATGGGGATACTATTCCTTGAAACTACGCTCCCGCACACATACCTATTCTTTAATATTGGGGTTGAACTGAATATATTGCGATATGTTACTTCATCCACATTTAGAATGCAACATGTTTTAAATGACTTTCAAAACGAAACAACTAATAGAGATCAGTCTAAAATTAATGCAAATAAACCTGGAGTTGTACAGGAAACTATGGGTGTCATTTAGCAGTCAAAACAGATGATGTTGATGTTAAGGAGTAGTCTCAGTAATTCAATATACAAACTCCTCATCGCCTGTTGCTGACTTGGTCCTATTCTAAAAGGCATCTTTTTTTGAGATACACCTCTTCGTGAGCAATGACTGAAAACGTAAGGCAATCTAAATGTATTAAGGGAGAGAAAACAGCTGGTGGCACTGAAAGCCTCAGAGAAAAATGCAGTAGAAGTTTTTTTTTATTTTTTAAAAAGCATTTCAACTTGCTTAGAAGGGGAAAAAGAATAAAAAGCAGCTTCCCAGCAGCGCCACCTGTTTGTTTTAGTTTTGATTCCCAGTTATCTGATTCTTAAGAGCCCATTTAGGCATGTTTTAAGAGAATTCTTAATGCAGGTTGATTTTTTGTTGTTGGTTGTGGGGTTTGTTTGTTTGTTTTTTTAATACTGCTACTGGACAGTGATACTGCACCAATAAGTATGTCTTGAGTCCCTCCGTTACGATGATACGACTACATTTTGGAAATGAGTTTTACGCACCTGAAGTTCTCCACGTAAAGGTGACAGTAATGGTAAAACTAATACCATAAAGATCACTGGAAAATGTTCCAAACAGGTATCACTTAACAAACATTATTTCAGTAACATACTGCTTAGTCTGACACCAGTGATACACAACCACTCTTATGGTTCTTTGTATTACATAGACACCATTATTATACATCTCTCTCTTCCCAGATTCTGGCAATATAAGAAATCTAAGCTGGTAATAGCCAGAATGAACACAAGAAGGAGCAATAAAAGAATTAGATTATTTATATAGTTAAGTACTGTTAAAATGTATATAGAGAGCAACATTCTCTCTTACTAATTTCACTGTAAACAGTTACATAAATAAGTGAAATCCAGACAGTACATTTATCATTACAGGGTTTAGCACGGCTTAGTAAACTGTATTATGTTGAAAGCTGATTTTTTACTTCAATGATGATGCCAAAATTGCTACAGTTACATTTTTGTTTTGGGGAGAAGAATGGCAGAGGAATACTCCATTAAGAGACATTCATTTCATAACAGAAATCCGTAGATATCCTATTTCCTACCACAAAATTTTGGTAAAATGAATGCTTATCCAGCAGTTCATGCAGCTTCTCTCTTTCAAAGCCAGTAAAGGCTATTAAGGTAATCTAGCTAATAGCACAATAGACTTCTTGGTGCAAGCATAAATGCCCATTATATCTTCAATTCATCTTTGCTTTCAGTAATCCTCTGGTAAATCACGCTCACAAATAAATAAATAAGTCTTCAAAATGCTGATATTTCCCGCATCGCTATTAGTTCATAATCAGCAATGCAGAATGTATTTTCCTCTGCTTTTTTTTTTTCCTTTTTAAGCAAAGGATTGGGTTTTGCTTAGTTTTGCAACAGCTTTAAAACATCTTAGTTTGAGAAACAGCCCCCTTCCTTTGAATGTACGCGTTGCCCAATATGCTTTTTCCTTTGAACATTCAAATGTTAGTAAAAAAAATTATTCTACCGTATTAGCCAGTGATAAAGTCAAAGAAAAATGTGTTTCCACTTAAAAAGAGCATGAATAGTCTTCTGAAGTATTTCCTACATTTCTCCTTTCCCATACAACATAAACTTTATCAGATAGATTTAGGAACAGGACTCCTGCGTCTTCTCAGTGAGGAGTTATTCTGGCTGCATGCATACTGTACATGCTATTGAAAGTGCTTAATAATAGAAGACCACGCACTTTCATGTAATTCATAATTAGAAGATGACTACAACTGCATTATTTAAAGTCAAGCCTTTGTTATCAGCACCAGTTTTAGACAGAAGCTGAGAATCATTTGTGAGCTGTGGCAGACCCAGACTGTTCAAAGCAATTGCTGTTCAGCATGAAAGCTGCAATGGAGGTCACAGAACAGGTCAGGAGGAAAGATAGTGTATCGATTTCACACCAGGAATAGAGGCGAAGCGAGGGCCCACTGTTGCTGCATGTGATGTATTTCACTTCAGTTTAAGGCACATTTCATTCCAATTCAAGAGGGGGTGGGGAGCAAAGGGCAAGCGGATTTCACACTGAATCATGATGAATTCTGGACTCGTGTATTCCAGTAAATATCTCCTTCCTGACATTAAGTATTTCTATAGCAGAGTGAATACAATGGAAATTAGACTGCAACCATACAGCAGAAGAAGACTGGTGGGGGGGAAACCCAACCCAAAACCAACACCCAGACCAAACCTGTATAAGATTAGGTCTCTTGCCTCCCAGTTTAGCATACACAAATGTTACCTCGAACCCAGAAAACTGCTATAGATTAAGTCTACTAATGAAACTGTACTTTGTTCCAATATTCATGCTGCTGAAGACAACTGTATACAGTATTTTTTATTAAAACATCGTTAAGCCACACAAACCTAAGAAGTCTTCAAAAACCAAAGCACAGAAAGCCTGTTCACACAAACCTCCCAGGTATGCGCACAAAGGCACACTCAGTGCAAAGAAAATGCAACTCCGGACAAAATATTTTAAATGCATCAGTATAGTAAATATACAAAAAGGTGATGCACAACTGTATTTTGTTTTACTTTCAAACTGATATTCCAAATAAACCTGACTACTCCAGCAAAGAATATTAGCAACTATCCCTGTTTTGTAGAACAGTGTTGATGATTATTCATATTTTGTCACGTAGTAGTAGTGGCCAGCTTCTGCCTCCCCCTTCCCCTTTTTTTTTTTTTTAATTAAAAAAAATCAGTTCTGATGAGTAAAGCATTAAACTTAACTAGAGGGATATTTCTCAAGTTACTTGGATGACAGGCTAGCCTTGTTCAATTTTTTTTTCCCCCCAACGCCAGGAAACTGAATTTCCAGTACTTTTGCCCAGCATGTTGTAAAAGTGTCAACTCCCAAACTGTTAAGATCACATACAGGGTAATGTTAAAATGGTAAGACCTGTAAGGATAAAGTGCTCCTTCCCTCCCCGATGTTACTTTGCATAATTTGTTCTCTGAAAAAATGCTGTTCTTTTGAAATGCTCTGACTCTGCTATTCTGCTGGTGACAATATTTTACAACTTTTCTAGATCTTTATACTGGTTCCATAACACCAGCAAAATAGCCAGACACTGACATATTTCAGAACAAAAGAGGACTGTATTTGAGACTGCACAGAGATTTCCTATTAAATTATTTATATTAGTTCACTTCCACGTCATTATTTCTTTTCAACTGTTCTAAGGCATCAATGTCAACTTCTTGAACCCTCTCATGAAAGCTTTGCTGTCATCAGGGTCTATTTCAGCATCCTTAATTCTGCATAAGGAATCAGTTACCCAGCAAGTTTCCAATCACAAAGGGCCAGATGCTCCTCTCTGCTACACGCTGGAGCTGGGCAGAAGGGCCCCTCACTAAGACAGAGGAGGGCAAAAGGTGGCCGTGCAGGGTGTGTGTGTGTACTACTGGCCTGCCACAAAACAGCTGAGACTGCTGCGCATGAAGAGGGAAAAAAAAAATAAAAAATGTTCAAACAGTGGCTACGGTTAACAAACTGAAGTGATGGCAGAGATCTGCTGCTCCGTGCAGAATGATCCACAAGGAAATGTCATTAACTTGCACTGCAAAACTCCATCATAGTTACCACCTCTCAATAACTCTTCAACTTCCATAACGCCGTGCTGTAAACGTACAGAAAACTTACACAGCTTTGAGTGTGGCTTCAATGGATCAGCACCTGCTGGCTACGGACAAAGTCAAACCCACTAATGCTATTTGATCTACAGGCTCCTGCTGACGCCACACACCATACGATTATCATCTCCTCTAATATGTGGAGTATAGTTAAACTGCCTGTGATGGCTCCTCTCAGGAACATCCAAAAGCATGGCAGTGCTCAGGATTGTTTCCTAAAGACCATCAACTGTAGAGTAGCCACAGACTTGGCTCCATGAGCAGAGGCCAAGAGGACAGGCATTCCTCTAGGCTCACGGTGCTAGTATCCAGAGCTACCTCTTCCCATTAAGAGGGGACAACGTGAGCCTCAAAACATTTTTACCTCTTACTGGATTCCCAGATACTACTGGTAGCCAAGATAAAGTCATTTTTCCATTTACAGTTGGACAGAGGACTGCTATTTAATGGACAAGGACCTTAGCAAGACAATAAATCATTAGGACAACTGTAGACCAAGCTATTTTAACATGCTGTTTTGAAAACGGAGCCTGCAAGCCACCCATACGGAACAGACCGTAAATCCCAAATAGTTAAACAAAACCAAACCACAGTAATTCAACATAGTCCACAGTGACTGCCTATCACACACCGGGCCTAATTTCAATTCCGAGCCTAATCGGAAGTTCAGTGACCTCAGTGGCACAGGTCCCCGCTGTTTTAGACACCCCCAGAGCAGCCAGGCTTATCTGGGACACCCCAGCTGGCACACAGGGAAAGCGGACAGCTGCGGGACTTGCTTTCCTTAGAGTTCGAGCTGAGCCCGAGGCCTGCACACACCACGGAAAGGGTCGTGCCATCCATTGCTGCGGATATTCCTCGGGCAGGAAAGAACGCGCGGGGTGACACGGCACCGCGGCGGGGACTCCTCAGAAACGCGTCACCAACAGCTGTACCGGCTGCTGCCACACGCTCCATGGATGGAGGAATGCGCGGCAGGAGCGCCATTCGTACCACAAGCCAGAATGGTTACTGTGGCTATTGGACAGAACGCTGTCCTGTACTGAGAACGTTCTACCATTCCCTCAAAGTCCTCCATCACCCCACTAACTGAAATGACCTGTGCTGTCAAAAAAAAAGTTGATTAAAGATTCAAAAGAAATCTGAAATCCAAGTATAGTTTTCTCTTCGAGAGCGTGAGGGATGGGAATAAGGAAGAAGAGAGATAAGCGACTGGGCTTGGGTTAAGTTCAATTAGCAGTAAAGCATGCTCTGGAAAGGTGTGTGCATAAAATACAGGCCTCGGGGAATAATGGTGGTAAATAGACAAATTAAACTTCAAGAGTCTTTCTAACCTCTCATATATATAATTTTTTTTTTTAATATTTACCGAGTGTAAAAGGAATAGCCTTAGACCCTTGCAATGAAAATGATAAATGGTCATATTGCTTGTGTGTTAATTAACACTAACCCCTCTCTGGATAACGCACCAAAAAAAAGCAAGGAAAAACCACCCCAAAAAACTCAAGCCTTTATATATTGTGTCCATATGCATCCTTTTAAGCAAAGCGAGCCTGGCGGGTGGGTGTGTTCCAAGTAAACTGCACTGCCGTTTCATTTTTTCAGGTTGTTGTTTCTGTATAGAAAGTAAACTCAATCAAGTGCAAAGCATTAAATTGCATCTTCTACTTGTAAGATGCTTTTACCAAAACATTCAGCCACTTCAGCAACAATCTCATCCAAACTACAATATTTGGAGTAAATGGTGTGAATAGCAACTTTCAGTTCTACACTAGACATTTTCACAGATTGACCTAAAACATAGTGAGCTTCTGCACAGTCGACTTAATCCCTAGAGGAGAAGTAAATCTGCTAGAAGCATACTTTTACAACACTATCCCCTAAACCACACCACTTGTGATTCACTTGGGTTTTGTGTGGTGGGTTGGGGTTTTTTTTGGTTTGTTAGTTTTTAAAACAAGGATACCAAAACCCAACAGATCTCAGTTATACAAAGATGACAGTAACAATTCTTTTAAGATTGAAGAATTCCCCTCCTGCTGCAACTAATACAAAAGGAGCAAATATACCCCCCTAAAAGCATAAACAAATATATTTGAAATATCCACAGACGTTTCTTTCACATGAACCATTTGCCCAAGTGAAAAAATCTCCAAATATAACACTTTTAAACCTCACAAATATTACTCTTTCTAAAGAAGGGCAAAAATCAGGTTTGGGTTTTTTTAATTACCTTTATCAGCTTTATAGACATTTGGTTTTTTCCACTACCTTCCTAACCGGCATTCCATATTAAATCATAACAAGATTGCTGAAAAGTCAACACTGAACTGAATATATTTAAAAAAAACCCCACACCAAAAACCCCCTCAGATTCACATGTAAGCAGCTCAGGTCCTGAAGAGAACTGTGTGGCCTGACAATTTGTACTTTCTGTGGAGGATTACCAAGGATTATATGTAATTAGCCATAATTGCACATTATTTTTCTCAGTTTAAAAAAGGAGGACAACCGATATGGATTCTTTCTAGTTTCTAATAAGATTTTGCCCCCTGAATCTTAACAAGAATTTCTAATTTTGCAGTAAGAGAAATGATTATGAAAAAACTTCTGGGATTTCCACTGAGTGGAAGTAGCAAGACTCAGTCCAGAACTGATCACAAAGACAATGCTGCAATTGCTGTCTGCTTGCTTCATAATGACTTAAAATGAACCCCTTTTCTGTTAGAGCAAAAAACACTCATGGATTTGATGTTTCAGAAAAAGGACTAAGATAATGAATATTTTCAGTATTGTCATTTATTGACAACATGGAGGGTACTACTAGTCCTTCCAATTCTGAGGGAATGAACACTTCAATATTGTGTAATTCAAGGATGAGAAGGTTGAGAACAATGGTTTTGAAAAGATATTTTAGGTCTTCTAGTTTTAGAAGAGGCATTTAAAAACAAAATGCCTTTTTGGATGCCTTGGCACAAGAAAAAAAAATAAAGCAAAGAAAAATCTGAAATGCAAGCAACATACTTTTTATGCGATATTAAAGACAACAATGCTGGTTTAAAGAAAAAAAAAGCAGCATATCTTTCACATTTTATGTCCTAAGTAGGTTTAAGTACTGCCTATTACTTGTCAAGAATTCAATAGCAAATAGAAACTTTCCAGGTTGACGTGCCGGGGCAGAGGAAGGTCATTCTTTAAAGCATTTGCTCCCTTGAGAGGGAAACCTGGAAGGATGCTGTTTGAGCAATTTATACCAGGCACAACAAGTCATTAGATGCCTGTGCTGCAAGTCTGCCATGATCCTGACTCCACAGCCATATGTGGTTACCATGGTGGGAACCAGTTCTAAAAGCCTGTAAGTCAAAAGGAGCATATTTTCTCTCCTCAGTGCGCTCAGTGGTTATAGGCACTGTAAATCTTTCACGGAATAGCAAGAGAGCAGAAAAGAAAAGGAGCATTAGGCAGATGAATGCCGCACAATACTGTTCAAAAAAGTAAATTTTTGATTTTGGAGGGGGGGAGACACTGTTGTACAAGAAAAAAAAAAATCAATTTGCAGGTAGGAAAACATTCTTTCTGGTTAGTGTTTTAAAGAGAATTTTTCTCCTGATTCACTTTGACTCCAAAACAAAAAACAAACAAACAAGTAAAACCACAGCATCTGTGAGTAAATGCCATACTACTCATTTTATCTTCAGAAATTTTGCTAGGGCAAAGAGATTCCTGTTTTAAATAGCCAAAACAATACGGTTCCTAAACTGTACTTTGTAAAGACTTAAAAACTCAGCATTTTCTGAAAATCCAGCCATCCAGGAAAAATACATGAGCTTGCAAATAGCTCCCTTTTCTAGGAGAAGGTTACAAAAGGATGCAACAGCTGTCTAGCTTTCAGGTATATAGCAAGCAATACATAATACAGATTTGCTTATATAGAACATGACCTTATTCTATTTATATGGGCACAATGTCAAGTCTAATGCAGACCTACATGTCTAAAGAGGAACATGAGTCTATTAAGCACATACTCCCGATATGCATGTCACATGTAGCACTATCTAGTGTTTACTTTTATTTTCACTATAGATTAGAAATGACACAAAACCCAGAACTGCTTTAGCCAACAAGAACTGCATACGGGATAGTCCCACTCCTCCTCCTCTCAGTGCTTCAATGATCTAAGGTGACACGCGTTCCTCTACTTGCTGTCCCCCAGGACAGCCCTGTCTCCGACATCTCAGCCCAGGCAGACGACTTCGCATTTTAGCGTGGACTGCTTCACTGGCCTGTTCAGAGTCCTTCCTATGCCTCTGAGCCACACAAAAGGAAAGCTAACCCTCAAGTTTTTTTGGCCAATTTTATACTCCCCACACTTGCTGAGTGCAGTTTGGTGTGTGTCTAAAAAAGAGAAAGCTCAGGAATATCGTCATGTGTGTGTGCATATCTATATATATTATTTTTCACTCTCAAACTTCATTACAGAATCTTTACATTTATACACAAGCACAATATAAGTGACTTACTATTTTACAGCCTTCTTGAAATACTCTCCTGCAACATCTGGATTTGTCCCTTTAGCTTAGGGAGCTATGTGAACATTTTTAATATACTCAGAGGACATCTGTATTTCTCGTAAATTTGCATATCCCAATTCCCACATACTTTAACATTGGGTAATACATCAAGCTAAAACTCTAGGGGGAAAAAATCCCTTAAAAAGACAAAATTAAGCCACCAGACTCACTAATGCAAGCAAGAGTAGAAAAAAAAAATCAAGCAAGACCATCCCCATCACCTGTACGCTATCCGATTAGCTTTGGCTATAGCCTCTATTAGGCAAGAGATGTACTACTGTATTTTAAAAGAGGGTACAAGGCATTTCCCAGTCTCACTGTTTCTTGACTTTCTTAAGCATTATTTAGCCAAACAAAGTATTTCTGTACTCTATTTACTTACCACCATCATAAAACTCCAAATAGGAAAGAAAGCATACCATCCCTAGAAATCATAGTTTTCATTTATATCAAGCATCAGCTCTATGTATAACTACACATGCTCTTCCCAATAGGAAAGCATGAATGCTTTTGTCCACATGAAGATTATCCAATTACCTCTCTGACATTGAAGGATCTTAAAATAAGCCATAGATGTGACCAGTTTAAACCGTAGGACACAAAGGAGAGTAAAGTACCCTGACAAAAAAGGAGATTCTAACATATATATGAACATAAAAAAAGATAGTGTTATTAACTTTTCTGACAGAAAATTGCCTTTTAAAAAGCCACTGCATTTCTACAGCCATGTTTTTGATCTATATGCATGGTCAAAGTTCCGCTGAAACCAACAGCACAACACGAGCATTAAATGAGGACCCACAAAGTCGTCATTTTGTTAAAAGGTAAAATTTACGCCACAGTCCCAGCAACACATCATTCAGAGCTTCTTCAAAAAACCTGGGAGGCCACAGACACATAATGTACTTATCACAACTTCCTCACAGGTCAGAGTATAGGTTTCCCTTTTTTTCTTAAGCACACCCATGGCCAGAAAATAATGGCTCTAGCACGTTTGTTAAGAGGCATCTACACATGTAGGAGCGGTATTTATGCATATACATGCATGCACCTTTAAAGCATTATTATAAGGCTTCCTTTCCAGTATTATTAGCAGCTGCTTGCATATGTGTAACTTCTTGTCCAGAGTGACAGCTGTATTTTCGCCTGTTTTGACATTGAGTCTGATCTGGGTGAATAGCTCATATCCATTAAAGTGCTATTACAACACTGAATGACTGCCAGAATACTTCCTGATCAATTTTAAAAGCCAGCTAGCTGTCATCATCTAATCGCAACAGCGGAAAACAAATCTTTAGGGAATAAAACAAGATTTTAAAACATTTTTAAAAAGCAGAGTCTTAAGTCTAAACCCTCCAAACTATTTAAATAAAAATCACAAGCTGCAGCGATATCTAGGTAAAAATCTCCGCACTTTGAAAACCCATATACTTGTTACTGACAAGCATCCTAACGTAGTCTCTAAATCTACCATTTCAACCATCTCTGGAGTTTGAACTCTTGCCATTACATAACTTAATAAAGCAGCACTGAAAACAATCACCACAGAGTGTGATTGTGCTCACCATTAAATTTAGTTCAATAAAATTTAAGACTGAATTCAATCATCTTTCTGTCTTTGGTTGAATGGCTGAAACCCAATGTGCAGGTTCAACTCCTTACTTCTGAATAGCTTTACAATATGCATATTTTTAAGCTGCAGTACAAACACCGTTTCAGACTTTCATTTATCAAGCATACTATAACTCAGACAGACAGTTAAGACCACTTGAAGAGAAGGCACTGTTGGCACAAGGCTGGCACAGCTTTAAGAGGGCCCACAGCAACGCTCTATTTGTAATATGGCACATTACAAGAACCAAAAAAGTGAGTTGTAAGAAACGACATGTTCTACATGAAATATGTCTAGCACATCAACCACGCAATGCTCACATGCACACGCAGTGACTGGTAAACGTATAGATGATTTTTTCATTTCTCCCCACTGCACTGTTTTCTCCCCAACACTGTGCAGCTCGCTGTTTTGCTGCGTGGTCAGTCTGTTTTGATCAGCAAAACAGAAAACACCAACCACCTGAATGAAATATTGCTGCATCAAAATATATTCATGAAAGCAGGTCAAAAAAGCAGACCCATCATCTACACCAAAAAAGCCCATAATTTGGCTCTAAAAATGACATTGTGCACTGATCATTTGAAATATACCATGATTTAAAAGTTCTTTGAAGACCTTCTCCTACATC
Organism: Grus americana; assembly: GCF_028858705.1. Classification (NCBI taxonomy): domain Eukaryota; kingdom Metazoa; phylum Chordata; class Aves; order Gruiformes; family Gruidae; genus Grus; species Grus americana. The sequence goes on along the minus strand of NC_072856.1, from coordinate 41,623,806 downwards.
TCTAACCTAGAGCTGAAATAATATCAAACAAACAAAATAACCAAACACCCCACCACAAAAAAGCAACCACCAACAAAAAACCAAAACCGCCACCCCCCAACAAAAAAAAAAAACCCAAAACCAACCAACCTACCCACAAAACAGACCACCGCCACAAGAACCAAAAACCAGCCAACCTGGACTCAGCGGATTCTTACACCACGTAAGACTGTCAACGTGCAGACTTGCATCAAAATAACTGAGTAACAGCAAAGTCCACTCTTGCAGTTCTAGTTCCCGTCTAAATGGACTCTATGCTTATGAAGTTATAAAACTTAATTAGAAAGACAGTTGCGTTACTTCCTGCCAAAAATAACGCCATTTGACAGTTTACAAAACGCTAATGATTAAGAAGTCTTGAAAGTGTTATCCTAGCCAGAGTGTTCATGACATGAAACCTCCCTATATGTCAAATGAGAAACTAGAGGACTAGGAGGGTTCTGCAAACACAGGTACAATCTATTTTATAGAAGAGTGGTAATTCAGATCTGAAAATAAATACTGAAGAAGTTTGCATAGAACCCATGGCATAAGACCTTACTGGATTTGCACCATGTCAAAAAACGTAAACTGCAAGTGAAGGATCTTTTAACAGTGACTTGATTTAAGGGACAACAAATGCATTTTCACAGAAGCCAGACAATGTACTTAAAATTTAAGAAAGGGAATCCCCCTCACCTCAGGCTTTGGTTCAACCCAAGCCAAGTAAAGAATTTCAAATTCATAAAAATAAAAATTAATTCTTCAGATGTACACTTTAAAAAAACACCATAAACAACTTTGCTTTGTATATTGTAAACATTTAGTTGTAAAATTAATTTGTGTCTATGCCTTAGGTCTAGGAGGAGGTGTCCTGATATGAAGTACTACTTAGCACCACATCAGCTCCATGAGAAGATATAACTATAATTTTCTGTTGTGGTTTATACATTTAGTAGAGAGGATCCTCATTTCCAAGTAGGTCCTGTGACTTTTATGTGAATAGTAATAACCTGAAGTTGGAGAATAACATTTTTCTATGACAAGTGGCTAGGAACATTTGTGTTAATGTTTAAAAAATGAATTACATATTAATGTACTATATATTATTAATAGATCTATAAATAGCATATATATTTTATACCATTTATAGGTCTATTTTTTGACCAGCAGACTGAGGGAGGCGATTCTCCCCCTCTACTCCACTCTCGTGAGACCCCACCTGGAATACTGTGTTCAGCTCTTGGGGCCCCCAGTAGCAGAAGGACATGGATCTGTTGGAGCGACTTCAGAGGAGGCCACAAGTACAATCAGAGGGCTGGAGCACCTCTCCTATGGGGACAGGCTAAGAGAGTTGGGGTTGTTCAGCCTGGAGAAGAGAAGGCTCCAGGGAGACCTTACAGCAGCCTTCCAGTACCTAAAAAGGGCCTACAGGAAAGCTAGGGAGGGACTGTTCACCGGGGCACGTAGTGGTAGGAGAAGAGGTAATGGCCTTAAGCTGAAGGAGGGTAGATTTAGATTAGATATTAGGGAAAAATTCTTCACCATGAGGGTGGTGAGGCACTGGAACAGGTTGCCCAGAGAGGTTGTGGACGCCCTGGAAGTGTTCAAGGCCAGGTTGGATGGGGCTTTGGGCAACCTGGTCTAGTGGAGGGTGTCCCTGCCCATGGCAGGGGGGTTGGAACTAGATGGTCTTTGAGGTGCCTTCCAACCCAACCCACCCTATGATTTTTTATTAATAAAACATACATTGTTAAAGTTTAGCTTTGGAGGATAGTGTGTTTATTAACTGTTTATAATTCTGGATAATAGCACCAGTGATAAGTACTGGCTGCTTTAATAACTACAGTGAGAAAGGACTACTGGGAATCTGAATGTTTACAAAAGGATTCTGAACAGCTAATATGTACAGACTGCTATAAAATACTGTGCAGGGAAATATACATTGCCTTGTAACTTGACATCAACAATATTGACTATTAAAAAAATTATTTCCATAATTTAAGGGTTCTCAAGATCTTATTCTGTTAATTGCAAACATTTCTGCAGCTACCTTCTTACAGTGCTAAAAATATAATGGGTTTTCTGTCAACGTGCTTGTACACTAGAAAAAGAGAAATCAAAAACTGAGTAAGAGGCTGAAGAAAACTGATCCCCTTGCCTCACAGCAAGCCAAGCCACTACCAACCAGGATGGTACAACTATATAATAGAAATAAGATCTGGAACTCAGCGTGAACTAGCTAAGTCAGCTAGTTAGGAGCTATTAGGAAGGAAGGGCATGGACCACATCACAACGAACATCCCACTCCCAAATTGGCAGGTTCTCCAAAATGGATTGGCATGTTGCCACTACGTTTAATCTCAGCGGGAATACACAACAGGAGGAACAAGATTACAAGAGACCAGAACAGGAAGGAGGGACAACAGGACTCTACAAGTCTGTTGTTCTCTGATACTTGCAGAGGAAGGAGGTCACCAATTAAGAGACACCTAAGTCACATGTGAATGACTTAAAAAAAAAAAAAGACAACAAACCTCCCCTCCATGCACACATGTCATCCGGCATAGGAATGGAGGATGACATTTGACTCATGATGATAAAACCTGTCATGATACTACTTGATACAAGTATCAAGTTACTATTAAACTTGGTTTAGAGGTATTATAAAGAGCACGAGAGTCATATATTTACTGCCATCTGCCAGAAGTGATTACAGTATTAAAGGTACAAAACAGTTATTGGAAAACCCATCTAAATGACTCGTTTAGTAATTCCATTGTTAGGAAAGCTTCATGATGCAATGCCCATCCCGCTCTCACAGGTATTGATTATGCACATATAACATATTATATAATACAGCTAGTATACTATTAATGATGACAGTAAAGAGGACTTCGCTGTATTTACATAGTGTTACAGGAGAAGTTGCTCATTACATCAAAACCTCAAGCCAAAAGAAAGGAGCAGAGAAATATATGCAATTCTGCAATAGCTTGGCTAACAGTCATTGCAAATAACATGTCAAGCTTCATACCAATTTTACTTTTTTCTGGAAAAAAAAAAGAGCTTGTCACACTGTTCACAAAGGAGATAACTGAGCCTTGGACTGCAAGTAAATCCACCAACACTAAAACCTCTCCCAGATGTCCAGCTGCTTTCTGCAGCACAGAGATATTTCTTAGCCTTTAAGCAATTTGAAAATGAACTACCAACTGAAAAGAATAGTTGTCATATGATAATTTACTAGGCTGGGGAGAAGAGTCAGTGGAGATTCAGGGGACTGCACATCCTAGCAGGGATCTTTCACCTTTTGACTTTCCGGCTCACAATCTGGTTGTTCCGGAATGGTGACCTACGTGTCACCTGTACAGGATGTACACCTGGGGGTCTCCATCACAGAGGTGCACAGCAGAAAAACATGGTCCCAATTTCCTTCCCCAACCTCCCCATCTGTCACTCTTAAGCATATAGGATGTATGTCCTCAGTGTTATGTAATTCCAGGACAGCTCTGTCATCCTAGCTTGGAACAAATGCCCACCTCTCCCCTAGTACTCTTCCCTTACTCATTTCCCTCCTGACCAACTCCACCACCCACAGGGCATTGCTTCAGGTAAAGGCAAGACTGGGAAGACAGAGACAGCACAGCTGATGGGAGCCAAGCGCAACACAGCTCCCAACTGCTATCACAAATATTACAGGAATCACAGTAGCACCACATAGGTTTAGTACTGTTTGGTATCATGTATTTTAGAATTACACCTTTACGGTGGTAGTAGTGACTACAGTAACTCACACAGGAAAATTCTCCACCCATCACTGTTTCACTAACATGGACAATGTAAAAGCCTGACATACAACTGCACTTCACACTTCTGTCATCCACAAGAGACTTCTCTTTTTAAGGATTTTTTTCTGTAGTGTGCAAAGGAACAGAGATAAGTTGGATAGCCAGCATAAAATTATTAAGACTGACTTCAAGTCTTGTTTTGTACACAACTGGAAGTATTTTTGTTCTTTCTATTCTTCCAGTAAGAAATAGAGAATTGCCATTGTACCAAAATGGGCCAACATCATTCTCCCTATGAGTCACCTCATTAAAAATGCCTTAACTCACCTGTCACTCCAAATGCACATAAATTGATCAGGTGTCTCAGAGCATCATTCTAACACATTAGGAAAGAGGATATGATTGTAAACAGCTGACAACACTAACATCCCCAGCAGCAGAAGGCAGAAAAACCTTTTCACTAGCAATCTGAAAAAGTACAGCTAACTTAAAAACCAGACTAAAATCCAATACATAAGGAGAGGTGGATGAGGGTGGAGATCAGCTAGTACTTTGTACTGAAAGAAGTACATCCCAAAAGTGATGTTGGAGGACATCTTTGAATTCAAAAGTAAATGCTAACATTGTGTCTCAGCTCCCAGAAAAATGTTTTTGGCCTCCTAACATTTACATCTGAAGTAACTAACACAGGCAGATCTTTTTTGTAAACCTCCAGGTTGCCTCCTGTCAGTGATGGTCGCCAGCTTTGCTAGAGACCAGATCACAGCCGGTCTGGTGCCCGCGCTGGAGGCTGGCAGCCCAGCCGGTGAGAGCTTCTGGCATTGGCACTCCTGCAGACTTCTGGTCCAGTCTGACACAGAACAGATAGGAAGATACGTGGAAGCAGCAAAACAAGAGTTTGGGTTCGGATGTGCCTACTTCCATACACAAGCTGATGTCTGTAGCTGTAAAGCTGGTATCTTTTGATTCATCTGGTGGTGTTAGAACCAACAACTGAAGCTCAGATTTGTATCCAAAATTTTCCTATATTGGACAGCTGTAAGGCATTGCTATGTGAACTACCAAGCACTCAATATGCTGACTGACTTCATGAATATTATTAGATATGGTTATATGGATGTAACATTTCAACAGTACTGTAATTATGGGAACACCCTACATCTGGACTTGACATTTACCAAGATAATTCAGTTGCTGAGAATACAAACCTATGAGGAAGAGGGATTATGGCTCAGTTAGCAACTTTCAGCACTGGTACCTCATCTATTCTATACATGTTTTTCCATTAAGTTATATATTACAAATACACGCTCTGAGCATTTAAGGTATTTGCATGGGTATTTCAAAAAGCCTATAAAGCAACGTATGTGTTAGCAATACAGGCCTCACAATCCCCTTAACAATCACCTTTGGGGGGAAAAAAATAAAGCAGCAGTTAACTCCTACTTCAGTGCCAAAAAAGTCCAAATATCTCTGTGGACTTCACCTGCTAGGGGAGGTGGGGACAGAGGACAGCCTAAAAAACCAACCACCAACAGCAAACCTGTGCACGAGAACTGTCCCTTACATGGTTCACACAACACTTCCAATACTTTCAAGCAAATAACACACAAAATCATTTAACATCACTTCTAAAAATCTAGTGGCAAATTACCACTGCATCTATTTCAGAGTTCCTTTTATCAAGTCAGGTGTGGGTGAGCTTGTTGTTTCAACATGCCAAAGTTGCCAGCAGAGAGGATTACTAAGAGCGTATTGAGAACACGGAGTGGGTGTTGACTCTTAAGAACAAGAACTGTAACGCTTCAAAAGCGCATCGTGAAGCAACAGGACTGCAAAAAGTCCCTGCCCTCACAGCTCTCTGAACTTTAATACCCGAGTATAACAGCTTAGCAAAGCAAGCATAGATGACAATTGCCACTGCACTCGAAACTCCCTGTTCCAAGTAATCAAAACTGGGTATATAAATCCTTTGCAAAATACCCACAGTAGTTTATTTCACAGTGTCCCTTTAGCTATCATGCACTATAATTTATTAGTTAGAAATGGGTGAGTTCATTACAAGTTAGAGTGGTTTTCTTCAAAAGAGAAAAAAACCAAAGAAACAGAAAACCCTCACACCAAGACTTCTCAAGCATCAAAGGAGCATCCTTGCTGTAAATTTGTATTTACAGCACTATACTTTTGCAATAACCTGTTTACTTTGACGAAAATCTCTTGGGTACATAGAAGGTGAGATTTTGTTAATTGTCTCCAAACTATTGCATGTTTTAGTGTCTGACATTCACTGTTAACATAGATAAAAGCATAGTGAAACTTAATGACACACAATTCCCATCTATGTGATATGCAGATGAAGAATATTTGTAGTAGGAAATAAAATTAATAAGTGTCATCCCTTTCATAATAAAAAAGAATATGTTAACTCTGTACACTCATAGTTTCAGACTGGATTATTTTCCATCTCTTGTTTGTATCCTCTTAACTAATTCTTTGACACACGTTCTGGTGTGGTTAGCTGCTTCTGAACTATCTTCTACAAAACCGAACTAGAAATGGAGCTAGACCAATGCTTACACAAGAAATGCAGCTTATTGCATTTGTTGCACTCCAAATAAATATTGATTTCAATCTCAGAATGTTATGAAAGGGCTTGCATCAATTACACAGTACATCACAGTCACGATGCAAGTTACCCAATTCCAGCGATACACACAGCAAATCAATCATTCACATCCCCACACCTTGGTGAGCCAGAGCCACCGCTACTTACCTTTATCTGAACTTTTAAATACTGCATTCATTTTGGAGTGGCATTATAAAGGAAAAGGTTTACAATGAAAAAAAAGTCAGCTAATCTGCCAAAAAACCTGTAGTAATTATAATTACCTCTATTCATGTCATGTGTGTTTTAATACATACACAAATGAGTAAAAGAGCCCTTAATGACAACAACATTATGAGGGGAGGTTTCCCTTTTGCATTATCTATTTATTCAACACAAAATTATTAGGCTATTGTGATAAAGCAGCTAGAGTACAATGACTTTCCTTTAATCACTAATTAAAATGCTGATTGCCTGTTGAGTGAGACGTGCAGTTATGGTCAAACACCAAGTCCTATTGTGTGATAACAGCTTGGGCTGGCCTTACAACTGGGTGGGGTTGAATCACTGCTAAGTAAACAAACCCTCTATGGCTGGAAAACACAATCGCTTCAGCTCAATAAAATCCTTAAGTAACTTTTAATTTTACAGCCTTAGACAAGCTAATATTGCAGAGCACAAAAGTTCAGAGATAAAGAGACCTACCAGGTGCTGGAATAAACAAGCAATTACACAGATTACAGAAGAGCAGTACTGGGTCTGTATGAATTAATTTATTCTGTGTACAAGCTGAGGTGGAAATTAATTTCATGGGGCCAAATTCAAAGGACCACTGGGACATTATTGGCTTCATCTATTCAACTTCTTAAGTATACTCAAATTACACCTCTGCAATCCCACTGATAGCAACCCAGTGCCATCAGTGGCATTTCACAGACATAGTCAGGAGAACCTGCACACTCATATTTCCCTTGCATCCTTGCAAAATAAATTAAGTAAAATAAGACCTATCTGCCTGCAGTCCTGTATTCTGTATAATCATTTAAGCTGCTACTACAAAAAAAAAAATCTACAAAATGCACTGTTTACATTGGATACTATTTAACACGTGATGTTATGCTCCAGGCTTCAATGCTAAACAAGAAGAAAACTCCAAAAACCAGTGCACACACACAAGGTGTAGGACATAAAGCCAACAGCGTGGTACTTGTTCTTTACAAAAAGGACAAATATTTTCAGAAAGAGGGTAATTTTTTTCTAATTAAAACCAAAATAATCTAACAACTGATTCTAGTATTATGATTTTGGTTACATGAACTACCATTGCAGATCCATGGGTAGTACTGCAGCATTTGGCATCTTCCAAAATAAGGGGAAAAAAATGTTTCTTCTAACCATGGCTTGATGATATGCTAAGAAATCAATTTAACCCATAAAGTTAACACAGCATAGAAGAAACAAAACCACGTAATTTTTCATCAGTAAATTCATTCCTTTAAAAGGCCAAGTCTCATTGGTTACTAATTTAAGACAGCTCCATCACATAAATAAGTAAGAACAAATTTGCTTTCTTCCAGTTCAACAGGTTTATTCTCTTAACAGAACAAATAATAATGTGCTGTTTAATGGACTAACCTTTATCACATTCCAAATAACCGCATAAAGTTCGGTGTGTTTTGGTTGGGGTTTTTTTAATACACAGTATAAGAAATGATCTGGGCATATTATTGTTATAGTATTATGTGTACATTCACCTATTATTCATAACTTGTAGTTACAATTACAGAAACTTCAAATTAACTTTTTTATAAATTACTTTTACATGTGCATGATGGCACATGAGGGCAGAAAAATGATTTTTCTATAGCCGCAAACATTCTGTCTTCCACATCTTTTTCTTAGTCTCTTTTCTGCCAGTTCCTTTCTATATATATATATATACACATTCAGTCAAATCAACTTCCTTACAAGATTTACAGTATTTAAACAAAAAAACTTTGACCACTCCACAACTCTCTACCTGCTGCCTCATTTCTCCACCTCGCCTGTAAGAGCACCCATTTTACCTCTCTACAAGTCACCTTCTGCAAGTAAAAACAGTATCTCTCACCCTTTTAACCTTTTCATTGCTTTTCTAGCATTTGTCTGTAGAAGACAGAAACTGAAAATAACTCCTTTATGTTTCTGTATAAGCAAACTGTAGAAACGTCTTTGAGTTTTGGGTTTTTTCTTCCGTTTTGCTTGAACGCAATTGAAACCAAAATGGTTCTGTTATAGGCTGTTGCTATGTATATAATAATTCACCTCCCAAAAAGAGGAGCCAAAAGCCCACGTCCTGTTCAGCATTTGGGAGTCTCAGACAAGGAGCAGGGGCGCAGGGAGCTCTCCTTCCCTACTGATGCTGTACAGAGAGGCCAGCGAACATGCTACATCTTGCAGACTGTCAGCACTAGACGTACAGAAGTGAACGCGTCAGACCATCTCCCACACCCTATGACTATTATTACCAATTGCAACTATCGCTGATGGCACTATGCTTCATTTCATTCTTTCCTCTTCAAATACAGCTACAGCTCTTCTACGCTATTGTGTTGCGAGACCAGCGTCAGGAAACTACAGCTGATGTAAGAGCCAGGATCCAGCCCACAGTGAGTAAAATCCATCAGTTACACAAGTCAACAGCCAACCTAGTGCTCTGCTCTCGCTGCCTCTGCCAAGCCACGCCTCCTGTATCAGTGGGTATTCTACGTAATTAAAGATATAAAAGGACAGCGTCAAAATTGGCTGTAGGGCAAATCATCAAAATTTTGTCATTTCTACCAAAAGTTGAAATAAAGTTTTGTTTCTAGGTTTCTGTAGATCATTTTGTGATCAAGCCACGGAGATATCTTACAAAAGGCACCACTAAAGTAAAGGAATCATGATAATTTTGAAAGACAAGGCAAATTCTGATGATAGCTATTGGTAGAAGTACTTCAGAATGACAGATAAAACAGATCAGGCCCTAATCTTCCATGAAGACATACATCATTCTCTGAATCCCTGCCTATGTTTCTCAGGCTTTGCAGAAGTAGAGGGAGTTGCAGGGAGTATCCAAGTGCAGGACTAGAATGTAGAGGCACGGGTCTAAGGTTTTTTTTACTTCATAAACATTCAACAGAATTACTAAATTCGGTTTTATTCTACAAACCTCCCTTAAGCTTATAGCTCTAATTCTTTTAACCCTTCCACTTAACACATTCAAATAACTTCCAGAGGTATCAGTTTCAGAATCACTGAACAAATACAGATTGGATGCAGTGACCCATCTTTCTAGACAGCACTACCTCAGCTTTCTTTTGATCACTGTTACCCAGCTGTCATCAAGAAGCTGTTTCTTATTGCCTGTAATACTCAGGTGGCATGGCAAATACAAAAATTTGATTTTTAGAAGCATATAGATTACTGAGCACTCCCTTGCCAAAAACCCACACCTTTCTTACATAAAGAAAGAATGGACTTGCTATGCCCTGATCAGTCCTCTCAGTCAAAGCTGAACTTGCAAAGAAATTGGCCCACATTTTTATAAACTCGCTACATTTGCAGCCTGTGACTTCCGTGTAGCTTTGGCATATGTAGGCATCTGCTTTTTAACCACAAAAATTCTGATATCCTATCTAATACCATACTCAGATGTTCTCTTGGTGTCTATACTTGCCTCTCTTTAGAAGACTGCTGCTGAGGTATCCTATTCACCTATCCAGTCTGTTCTAGGCACTCTCCAGTGATGCAAAGCTGAACATTGAATCCCACTCTCACAGCAGTTGGCTTAAGAGATACAAAGAATACCAAAAGTCTAGCCAAATACGTATAGATTCTCCATTGATATACACGAACGTCGTGTTATAGCTGCAAAGGACCATTTAAAATGGTCTAATTATGGCTGGAAAACTTGTATCCACTTAACTGGAAACATGAAGAAACAACAAAAAACATTAGGATGAGGTTAAAGAATGAATGTACACATCATCATGAAAATCCTCCTAAAAGCAGAGTGTATTAGGCCATAAGACAGCCCCCCTGGGCATATGGCAGAAGCCTACTAGCTTTTCACTTTTATAACAAAGCTAGACTAGAAAATAAACTGTGGAGATTCACTGTATATGAGCAGAAAGACTGGATGATCTAACTGGTCTTCTCCATGTTTGAATTCCATGATTCAGTAGTCCTGAGCCTTATTTAATCTTTTCCAAAGCCTCACGCAGTAGTAAACCAGAGAACCAGTTTATATCTAACAGCAAATATTTGTAATTCACTTCCAAAGATCTTTATAAATATTCACTTTCTCCCAAATCAAAACAGTTCTGTTTGCATCTACTCTAAGTAATCTGACTGAGCACAACATTTCATAAGACAAATATATCCAAATAGAAAACATATCGTAAGACAAATATAGCCAAATAGAAAGGAGCTGCAGATGCTTGGAAGCAAGAGCAGCCTTTAGGATTTTATCATCTATCACCACCACAGAGAACAAGAGAAACAGATGGAATGATCTTCTAGCATCATCTCCCAAATCATGTTGTACCATAATTTGAAGAGAAGTCTTCCAGTCTTTCGCTTTGTGCAAAATAAGCTTAAAGCCCAAACCCATGCCAAAACACACCCTTCTAATGCACATTCAGTTTACACTTACATGCTACACTGATGCCACGGTATATACATAAAGAGAACAAGATTACTGTATTAGCATTATAATGCCAATATGAAGATTGTATAGTTGAAGTATTATGAAGTTAGTGTTTAGGAGCAGGCTACATGTCAGTTCATGACAATGCTAGCTTTATTACCTGTTAAAGTGCAGATATGCACACAGGTATTTTTATTTTTTTTAATGAAAGGAGTGTTTTTAATCAGTAAATAAGCAGCATCTCAAACTGGCTCATTATATGGACTGGGAAGCATGTCTAAATCAATTCAAGAAACTGTTGCCATTACTTGTACCCAAAAGAGATTTTGTTTGACCTTCCACAGCATCCAAATGTGCTCATGTGCGGCTGAGAAAAAGGGTCATTGTGGTTTTCTTCCGTTTCCTTGTCCTAGCTTCAGGATACACATGGAACACTTGACTTGTCATATTTAAAGACAGTTACGTCCCTTTCATTAGGATTTCCTTGATCAAAAAACCTCAAATTCTTTCAATTTTTCCTTTTAGACCAAGGTTTCTAGATCTCACGTACTTACTCAAGACTCCTGTTTCACATCTCAGAATGATCCAATCTCTGGTTTTGTATTAACATGCCACACTAGCCTCACGTTCAGCTTGTTGCCAACTGCCATGACCCCAAGGTGCTTTTTCTCCTAGACCATCTTCCCACCAAGTATTTAAAATCTTTGCATCATAAAGTTTAGCACTTCCCTTCAGTGAATTGTATCTATTTTATTTCCTCAGTTTATCAATACAATTTAGAATCCTAGCCCTATGATTTAAAGTGCTCACAGACCTTCCCTGCTGCAAGTAGCTCTAGGTAACAACTGCAAACGAAGTACTTCCTATTCCTTCATGCAAGGCATCAGTGAAGACAAGTGTTACCAGACTGAGGTCGGGTCCCAAAGGCATCCCACAAACTCCTTCTGCATTGAAGCTGGACTCACAGGGCTTACTTTAGGACATGAGCTTGGTACCTATGTTAGGATTCCAGGCTTTCCATCTGATTACGACTTTTCTCTCAATCATCATCCCCACCCCTTTTATGGTAATTTCATCTTAATCATGCTTATCATAGAACATCTGAAGAAATAATATCAAAACTAAGGTATTTACTAAAAGCTAGAATTTTACAAAAATGTATGTTAAAATCATGATGTATGATACACCTTGTTTCTCTACTACCTATAAGGCGTGCTTATCCTAGTACTGAAAAAAAAAAAATCGGGTAGGTTTGACGCTGTGTTCTGGAAGAAGTCACGTTGTCTGTTACATATGTCTTTGTTATCTTCCAGATGCTTATGAGCAATGTGTATTTTTCCAATAACTGAAGTTTGCTGACTGGTCTATTGGTGTCTGGGTTAATAAAGTTTAAAAAGAAGCATGGTTGAGTGAGGAGACAGTATTCACAGACTTCCCTCAGGAAATGAAATGCCTAAATGAGAATTTCTTATACAGAAGGGCACTGCCAGAGGAGCACCCTGCCTCCGCTGAGTCTTGAATCATCTCCAGTTGCTACTTCAGGCATCTAGCTCATGTGCTGAAGTAAGGAGTGTGAGCACAGCCCCACACCTGCTAGCATACTAGGAATCTCACCAGTTCGCCAAGAGTTTTCATAGATGCTGCTGCCAGCTATATGAGCAGCCTGGCCAATTCTCAATTACTCTTGAATTTAAAACAAACAAACAAACATCACAACAAAAGACACCCACATCACAACTCTACGTACCTAGGTATTCTTTTTTTTTTTTTTTTTTTTTTTTTTTTTACAAAAACGCCCAAGTTTCTCACACTTTGCCATGGATGCTAATAGTAAGACATCTGATGCCCATTAATACTTCCAGTGAAAACTAAGCAGCAAGAAGTTAACAAATTATTCTGAGGATGCCAAAGCATTTATCCATCTCTTACCTACTCCCTAAGTAATGGGCAAGCCCTTTTCTCATCGTTGCTTTCTCAGTGCTTTGTCTCTTACTAGTTGACTTCCACTTTGTGCCCAAGTCTTTCAAATTTTATCTCCACTTCTCCATACCATTCTTTTATACACATCCATAATAATTTGACCCAGTTTCAGCTTTTGGCAACATCCCTCAAGCTGAAGAGGTTGTGTTTAGTTAAACCAGACTTGCATTAAGCTTCCTTTCTTTGTACTAGAAAAGTTAAGAGTTTCTGCCCTTGTGAACGTATCTCTGAAGAGCCATCAGCTGCCTTCACGCCAGTTCGCCATGCTCCTGCTTCCTCCAGAAAGCTACCTACGTACTCTCGGAGTTTCGTGAAGTGCACTTTCTTGAAGCCTACTGTCTTTAATCATGGGATACGTTACCTCTTCTGAAATCTGCACAAACTCCTATCTGACAGCCAGAAAGGCAACAGGAAAATTAATCAAAAAACCTGAAAACTGGCCAAATGGTAGCCATGGAAATGCTAGAGATAAGCAAGTAAGGCCAAGCAACTGGAGGAGTGACTTGAAAGGCTATACGTGCATACAGCCCCAGCACTTTGGTCCTGGATTGCAGTAGTGGATTTTTGGACCTGTCAATTACATGGCTTTATGCAAATGAAGTTGATTTGACCCTAAGAGAGGTCCCATTTCCTTGGCACTAAGCATAAGTAATTGCCATTAGTGTTAGTGGAAGTTATATGCACATGTTGAGAGGGGATTAAGCAGTTTATAAATGTTTACTTGGAAGGAAGGAGGACAGAAGAGGGACAAATATGCAGAAGTTCTTGGGAAGGTAACATATTTGGGAAAGTGCTCAGAATAGATTATCCTTATCCATAGCGTGCTTCTTCACATGCAGCCATTTATTTTTCTGTTCCCAAGCTGCAGAAACTGGTACCTGTTCACTTTAGTGGTTTCCCAGCATCACTTCTATGATATTCACATTTTTGTGTTTGTTTTCTACCAGTGCCCTGGCAAAATGGTTTCCCAACAGAATTGTGTAAGGAAATGGGGAATTGCTTTGCCTACTGCAGAGTTTCTAACCACTAGCATTTGAGTTACAAGTTTTAACATTGGGTATCAATTCAATCAGGGAATAAAAATGATCATGGGCCCAATTGAAAGAGCTTAAATTTCATATCCCAACTAGTCTCATGAACAGCACCTCCCAAATCAGTATGAAATAAATTTACTTAAGTTGCAGTTGAAACTTTTGAATAAGCTAATATGTTTTGGAAAATGTTTACAGATAATTCATTATGAAAAACTCTGTTATGAATTAGTATTTGTTATTTATTGCCCATTACCACAAATAAATTAGCTGGTTCATAATAATACTTGTGTCATATGTCAGCTGCACACTAGATTAGATGGAGATATTGCCATACAAACTTCAGAACTCCTAAAACAAAAGCTTGGCAAAAGGTTCCATTTACTAATGCTCTAAGTGTTAATTATAAGACCATTTGATTTTAACAGAATAGTATTGATGAGACAGGCAGAGAGAATATAAAAAAAGCCTGGTAGGATACATTGCTAATAATAACAGAAACTAAATGCGTCCCACAGCTATGGTTGCACCAGTAGTCCAGGATGCAACAGATTTTTGCATCATCTTTATCAGTGGGAAGCTGGCCAGATCTGCTTATCAGGGGATGGAAGGCAGAGCCATGCCCTGCCAGTTTCCAGGCCCCTCCATCGCTCTGTTTTCATTTAGCTTCGACTTAGAGCAAGCTCTGCATCTGGCCGGCCCCTTCACTGTGCCTGAGGGCTCGAGCAGAACCCCGCAACTAGGAAAGGTTTAAAGTCAGTTCAGACCTCCACATGCTATTGCTGCTTGTACTGTATTTAAATAAAAATAATTTTATTAAGATTTGAGTACAGCAAATTAAATGCAAGTTTTGCTTATCTTTTCACAGAATTTCAGTTGTAACTAAATATATTGTGATGTTACAGAATTGCTTTTGTTACTAGAAATAAACTTCAAAGCTTAAAAGCATTAATATATCCCAATTTACTGAAGTATTCGCTTTTCTAATAACTTTGGCTAGTTTCTTCTATGCAAAACCCACTATGGAAAGAAAGAACAGTGGCAAGTTCTTTTCAACAAAATGGAAAATCTTCTCTTTAAAGCCGGGACACTTAAGGTATATAAGGCTAGTCAGGTTACTCGTTCATATTAGAAATTAAGTATTTGAAGATGCATACTTCTTTTCGGGAAGAAACACTAAGTTGGAATAACATTCTTTATGTGCCAGAAGAAAGTAAATCTTTAAAATGTTTGTTACATTGCAAATGCCACTCTGAACTACACAGACAGAAAACATAGATCTCTGGTAACCGGATTAAAGGCCAAGGCCACAGCTTTATTGAAATACAGTAACTCACGCTACAGTATTATCTGACAGACAATAGTCCTTGCAGTAGTAAATAATGAGAGCCCAAGGCAAAACACCACATCCACTGGACCCCAAAGAAATGCAGTCCAGCCCTAATGTCAAACTCTTAAGTCTACCAATACTGATGAGACTTGAACTCTTTTGTTTTGAGATACTAAAGATGGGGTAATACCCGTATATGGCAATAAAACGTTCCTTTGCAGTAATTCTTCCTTTCCTGTCTTCTACTGCACATACCCTAAAAATTGGCAAAAGGCTTCAACAAAAATGTGACAACCAGACAAATCAAGAGTATTTGACTCTTCTCAACCAAACCTAGTCAGAGAGTACTGAACTCCTAGCACCTTTTCAAAGGTATTCAAGTAACTCTGTAACATCAGATAAGGTGTAAATTATTACATGAATTGAGTAATAAGTAAGTGTGTGCATAATTTGTCATTGGAACCACCTTTAAGTTTATATATGTGCTAACATACCTCGCTGAAGAAAATAACTTCACTACTTGCTAACTTCTGACCTAATGCATCAGTGTATGAGCCAGCTTCGCAATATTATACAAGGTCAATATTACACTCCTGTACTTCAAGGATTATAGATCCTTTTAGTGTGAATCAAAAAAAGGACTCTTTCTCCACATCAACTTGTTCCCTTCCCAGCTCAATACTTAAAAATCGAGACCATCAATGCTGTTTCCGCCCCCCCCGCCTCAGGAGTATCACTCTGGAAGGAAAGGGAGCATTTTTAGCCTTTCTTCAAAAACATAGCTCTTATTCTAAATTTTTTATTAGTTTTGTAACTGAATGAGAAGCAGAACAAAAGAAAATTAAAAGAAAAAGTAAAAATGGAAGTGTTATGTCCTCAGGCAACAATACCGGGAAGAGCTGATCTTGCCTGTAAGTCAAATTAGCTGGAACAAGATATTAACAAAATTTTGCTATATATCCTGGGTTTTATTTGTATATCAGCATACTGCACACCAGGTAAATGATCCCACTTGTGGGACAACACACAGACAGGTGAACTGAGCAATGCTTCAGTCCAAACATACAAAAAGGGATTGACAAAATCCACAAACAGGAGGAACAGTCACTATACCCTGCTCAAAATCTGCAAGTATAGGGTTCACTGCAACTGGTACATCATCTGATTTGTCTGGGACCTTCCTACAGCATCATGACTTATAGGCTCCTACTGCATACCATTGTCTGCTAAAATACATTCGCAAATAAAAGGCTGGTCATTCTCAGTCACACATTGGTAATAAACAAGTAGCTTTTTTTTCTCTACCTGAAAAATAATGGCTCCTGTCAATATACATGTGTTCAGTCCCATAGAAAACTTGCATAGCTCCTGTTCTTCTTCAGGAAGATCTACAACCTACTGCAAAGTTATTAGCATTTGAGCAATGAATTACCTTAAGTTCTCTCAAAGTGGTCAGCTGTAATCAGCTGATATAAAAAGGTCACAGGTCTCAGAAGGAAAGCACAGGAGAAAAAAAAGTTTCCCTATTTGGAGTTAAAAAGTCTTCCCAAATTAACCCTTGCACCAAGTCCCAAAGGCTACGTGAAAAGCAACAGGTTGCATTAGATTCCAATTGTTTCTCCCTGCTGGGTAAGTGCTACATGTAAATCCATTAAGTCTTTGGAGCCTGAAACCTCTAACTGAACGCTCAGCCAAAAAAGGTGACAGAACAAAGTGCCTACTAATCAACTCGAATCATCCAGGAAGTGAGGCTTTGCTAATGAATTATGGTAATTAACTCTAGGGATTGGTCACTGTGCTGGCAGACTACTGCTTGCTCTGAGCAACAGGAGACAGATTAAACACACTCGTTCATATGCCTAATTCCCTGTTCCTACAGGTTTTGGAGCAGTGTCTCATCTCCCTGGAACCAGAAACTCTGAGGTGGAATCAATGGCTAAAGAGGCCCCTGGCCCTCAAGTTCAACACTTGACCAACAGTCTGTCTAGGACAGCATGAGAAATGTACTCATCAGTTCCTGTCATCTAACTAAAAAAGTAGCGATTTGATGTAAACATACCATTCAGCTGGAGAGCTCAGCATTATTCTTATATCCCATGATATTTATTTGACTCCAGCTAATTCCTGGAGGTCCTGGGTTAACAAATGAGAAAAGCGCATAGGCTCACCCTACAGCTGAGATCACCACCAATACTGGCAATGCAAAGACCTGAAGGAGCCCCATTCTTACCAGGCAGCAAGGCAAACTGCCACCTAGCCAATTTAAATGAACAACAAAATAATAAAAAAGCGAGAACAAGTTAAAAAAAAATAAATCTCCAAAGAGTCAGAGATCAGTAAAACAATTGTTCAAGTCCAAATCTCAGGATGCTTTAGGAAAAAGAAAAAAGCACTCGCCAGCCAATGAACGCTTGCCTCAGATTATGAGAAAATTATGGTGTTTCCTGTGCCTTACACACAGGCCACCTTGTAGCTATGCTATTTACACTGCAGTGACCCAAGAAGCTGGGTCCTTTGTGGAAGAAGAGTGATGCAAGAAGTCATAACATCACTTACAGCTGTGTGTACACACTAGAGAAGAAATGATGCTAGAAATCGCAAAGAGAACTGAGGGCGAACAGCACGCAGTGAGATCTAGTTTTCCAAGGAGGGAGGAGGTGATTTTTAACTCTGAAGCCCCATCTTCACTTTGCCACCACTAAGGGCTATGACTGAGGCAGCTCAAATCCTGCCCCTCTACTCGAGGCCCAGCTCTACCAGCAGCTCCAGCTTCACTCTGAGAACTTGAGCTACATGCCAGGCATGGGGCAAGGCTACCCTGTATCATCTACGGCTGAAGCTGTGCTGCAGACAAGTGATCAAAAGCTCCAACCTTCCAGGACACCAGCTCACCTCAGCTCAAAAAAAAAATTTCCAAAAATGCTCAAGCTCATTTGTCTGGATTTATGCACAGCACTTGAGTACCCGTGCTTTTCCCTTCCCTCCTGGTGGCTCTCCAGCTCTTTGCATGTACATAGCAAGTGACTTCTTTGGCACTGTAGGCTGAAGGCACTGCTGTCACTGGCAAACCTCATTTAAGCTCAGTAGCAAGCGTACAGGCTCTTCCATAAGCTGCTGCCACCTTCTTCAGGCTAGCTGCTACAGGATCATAAAGGTCACTAAGGCCAGACTGGTCACCAGGATCTGTTTTCCCTTCACGGTGATGGAGGCAAGAAGAAAGGAGGTGGTGAGAAACCTAGGGCAGGCGTGCAGTCCCTGCAGACTTCGCATCAGCAGCACCGACAGGGTCATAGCAGTCAATTCCCATGCAGGTGGGGATCCTTGTTTTTGGCTTAGATGTTATGCCTTTAAAATAGACAGCACAGCGTAATGGAAAATTTCTGTTCCCGTATTTTGCTATTCCTGGTAAGAGGAATAACCCTTCAATCTTTTTGCAACTGCTATGAGGCTTACACAGAGGAAATCCTACTTGGATTTCTTTTAAACCAGAATAACCTGCCAAAATATTCAAGGGAAAGAGCTCATGATAGTGTTATATTCTTTTCTGAAAGCTTAATTTAGACAACTACCATCAGATCCCTTCATGGACACAGCAAAATCTTAAACCCTCTCTATTTGACTGTGCTTGCCTAAGGCATTAAGTTCAATCCACCATGTCGCACCTCAGTAACTCGACACAGACTAGGAAATTCTTACAGTCAGCTTCCCCAAGGGATTTGTTAAGTTTCACATACATTTAGTTGTGCAGTTGGCCTGTTCAAATTGATAAACTTGTTGCTCAGTGCTTTCTGCTGCAGATTTTGTCACTAGGGAAAATAAATATTGGAGTGGGGGAAGGAAGGCTACTATGTTTCAGTAATAACCTTTTTTTTTTTTAAATAATTACACATGCATTACCATTCCTATCTCTTCTTGAGAGGCATTTATTTTACAGAAGAGACAGACAGATACTCTGGTGATGGGCACATTAAAAACGCCACAGATAGACAAGATGAATGTCATTAACATGTGAAAAATGAATAGAGCAGACAGATACAAAAATACTATTCAATCCTATCAAACATAAAGGAATAATTCACCACGTGAATATCCTGTGTATCTGAACAATACACATACATAGTATGCAGGTTACTAATAAAGACTTCAGTCTGGAAAAGCACTTAAACATTCTTATTTTTTAGTAGGTGAGCAGTGCATTGGAGTCAATGGGATTATACACTGGATTAGAGTTAAAGCATATGTCTAAGTATTTTGTTGGTTGAAGGCTAATACGACCCACATGTAACTATTAGATTACTTTTATAATGCTAGACTATAAACATCGGTATGACATATGTTACTACAGAGTAAAAGCAACCCCCCCAAAAACGTTGCCCATGAGTATAAAATTACTAACCTATGGTATATGGCCCAAAGCAAGCCAGTCCAAACCAGGATCGACAACAGCTTTTGTTGTCAGCGGGAAAGGGAGGCTGAAGAAATAGGAGGCAAGAGCAGCCTCCTTTCCAGGAGGGTAACTTTATGGACCTACAGCACGCAGAAAGCCTACAGTGCTGGCAAAGGAAACCAGGCATGGTCACGGCATCAAAGAGAAGCAAGATATGATGTGTCTTTTCATCAGTCTTTAGCACACACAAATTAAAACTTTCTCTGTATCCTGCAGAGCTCCTCAATTACTTGTCATTACTATTGTGAGAGATAGAAAGCATTTAGTCCTCAGTGCGTAGCGCAGATAGCGCGTTAGCACACCAGACTCCTCTTTCAGCTATAGAGTCATGTATTTTGATGACAACCCAAAAAGAAGCAATTACTTTCTCCATCTTTCCTCAGATGCCTTTGTTATAAAATACAAAAAGCCTTATTATCAATCCCTGCACCTAAACTGCACAGGGATTTCCAGCGATGAGATGAAATTTACAAAGATGATGCATCGCAATACCAAGGACAGAACCACATAAACAAGTATCTTGGCTTCATAGTTCTGTAGTCATCAGCGCTCTGCAGTTTGTGCGATACTCGGAACAGTTAGAGGCTTGCAAACCCTGTGGCTGTGCTTCTGGCCTATCAGAAGGCTGAAGATTTACAACTTCAGAATTGGGAATCCCTGTCTTCTCTAAAGAAATTCAGAATGTCATCATAGGCTTTTCTGCTTTTTAATACAGTATGTTAATATCAAGTTCATTTTGCAGTATGTAAACTGAATTTCTTTAACAACTAAAATAACACCAACAAAAATATATACATGTATTATCAAAAAAAGAGGATAAAGATCACCAAAGTTATAAAGATTTAATGTAGCTAGGAGGAAACAAAAAAGTATTTTAAAGGTAATTCAGGACACAGACTCTAAAAGGTCAAGTGTTTAAAAAAATTAAAATCAAAATCTAGAAAGTATGTACACATAGTTCCACATCAAGTTCTGAATGAGAGATTACTTAGAGAGCAGGACATACAAACTGGTATTTAGGTGCAATAGCATATGACTTAATCTTATTTTCAGAGGCGGTTATAATACTTGTACCAACAAAGTCATATAAGTACAGATTAGAATCAGACTATCTCAAAAAAAAAAAACAACAAACCCCAAACCCCACAAAACCAAAAAACCAAACACCAAAAAAAACCAACCACAACAAAAAGCCCACAACAAAAATCCACCAAGAAAAAACCCCAACCCCAAAACACCCCACTGCCAGTTTTGGCCAGCGTTCCCTGCTTTTCTAACTCATGAGGAAGGTGTCTTAGCAAGCAGCCCAGGTTAGAGAAGCTTTAATTCTGATTACCAGCGCTGCACCTGACCTGTGAAGAAGCAGGACTTCAGCTGACTCAGTGATGAGAACTTCACAGACAATGAATTGCTAAAGTTAAGGCAGCTAGCTTTCTTCACACTTGAACATAATGATTGTCAGCTTGCAAAAGACAATCTATGCTAAAGGAAAATTTCCTCTTGCTGAAGCACAAAAGAGCCAAACAACAGCCCATCCGCAATAACCTGTCTGTCTTTTGTAACTACACTACTGTACGTTCTGCAACAAAGGTTTTGTACCTGCTCAATTACATATTTATTTTTCATTGGGGAAAAGTAATTTTAAAAAAAACCCCCTGCAACACTGCTTTTTTCCCTGACTTGCTGTATTTCAAGATGCAAAGCTGGTTTACAGTTATAAATGACTAACAAAAGGAACAAACTTCTAAACAACTTGTTGGAATTGCTTACTTGTCCTAATTTCACATTAGGGAAGGATTTCCTTTATTCTGCCTGAAAGGATAAATGTATTGATAATAGCTTTGCCACCTAATATGAAACTTCTCTTCAAAAACATGTATACAGTGTTATTTGCAAGGATTTTTTTTTTAAAAATGTTTTCCTTTTATGGACACAATGTTCAGCTTCTCTTTCAAATATTTGGATTACTTATCAAGTCATCTGACAGTGATAGCTTAGTTAAATATACAGTACACTTGGGAGACAAAGAGGATCTCCCCCCCAAAAATTTAGCTGTTATTTATGCAATCCATTTCATAAAGAGTTCTCTTAAGGTGGATATGAGCCACCTTTCTGCAGGCAGAACGGGCTCTTCCACCATTATGCACACAATAATTGAACAACCACATAAAATGTACTTCACACACTTGGAAGATAAACTGTGGGAGTTCTCATTTAAAGAATAATACAGCACCTAATTAATCTATTCAATCAAGCTATCTATAATTCTCATTTCAAGCCAGCTGTAGTTTACTGCTAAACTAAAGTTTCTGTACTGCTGTAATAAGTACCTGATTTTCCTGAGAATGTCACAGTTCTCAGACAACGGTCTGTTCACTATCTTTACTTATGGTCAGTTCTTCAGCGATTCTTCTCCTCTTTCATAATGAGACAAACAAAAAATAGCATCTATACTACAGCTAAAGAGTTATGATCAAGTACAAGCCTTGATAAGCAGGATGTGATTTCAAGTGAAAAGTTTCATTTTATCATAGTGAAATCCTGAATCACTGGTGGCCAGTGAAAAACATGTTAATTAGTCAATATAGCAATTATTTAATTCCTACTGTATATGACACAGTCCTGCAGTTCTTATTACTAGTCATCGTACTTACTTTTATGAAGCCTTTGTTTACTAGTAATTGGATTTCTCACACTGTAATTACAGACTGCATATTGGAGCATTCTTTGCAGAATTGGGCCCTTAAAGCTGCAAAATTCCTCTTTTTAAGGAGCATAATTTTTATCAAGTAGCACAAAACGCTTAACTTTCAAATAGGTTTTATGGGCATCTTGACTATTATCCAACTTCTGAAGGCAGAAATACACTTTTCTCAGTAATCACAATCACCAGGAGACAAACTAGACAGTGAATTCTCATCCCCTCCTAATTTATTCAATATGCCTTACTCCATACATCTTAGCTCTAATGTCAAATTAAAAATCCCTGCATGTGCTATATTCTGTAGCAGATTACCTCCAAGGAAGAAATTACAGTGCAATAAGACAAACAGTACCATTGTATTTTATGACAATTCATGTGGCCAAAGCAAAACAGTGTTATTACCCAAGTAATGTTCATAGTGTCCATGTTAGGCAACGGGACAAAATTCCATCAAGGAGGAAGCTGAGAGAAATAACACAAAGTGACTTACCAAAGATCATCTGGAACAAGTCGGAGCAGACCGAAAATGGAAGCCAGGAACACCAGACACCTTAATCCTGAACACATTTTTTAGACCAACCATCTCTCAAGAAACTTCCCCTAATAGCTCATAGTCAGCTCCGGGAGCCAGCAACTTGGAGCCAAACCTACTGGTAGAAACCAGCTGCTTTGCAACACATGCTCCATCTACAATAGCCCTAATAATGACTTAATTGGGTAATCTTGCCTTGACTAGTTAACAGCTGATCCCACTGCACCACATATCCAACCTAGAGCTTGTATGCTGTTGTCTTCTCTACTGCTCCTTGCACAAGAAAAATAGGGCCAGGTTCAGCCACTTCCTTTGCCACGCTGGTATTTGATGCACTTTCTGACCCCTGCAGCTGTTTCCAATCTGAGTGAAATTAGAGCAGACAGCAAATTCTTCAGTGAAGTACAGGGTTACTGAACCAGCAGAGAAGCAAGAGAGCAAAAGGAAACTAAAGACATTTTTATGCACTGGCTCCATCCTCTACGCAATTAAGCTATAACCCATAAATTACATTTACGGTTAAGCCGTGAATTGATGCTCTCCTCTTCCTGTGCTTAGTTTTTGTCCACCTGTAAAATGGGAATAATAGTAGTGGACTATCTCGATCAGGAAAATAAAAGAGGCTTAATTTATTACCGTTATTAGCATCACACTACAGCTCAGGTAGCATGGTGATACCTATAAGAATATATGTATACACATAAATCTACACACCATAAAGTGGTCTGAAATCTCCAGATATCCCTCCCATGTATTTTAAGATGAACTAAGAAAATACAGAAGCGAAATACCAGAATAGAAGTAGGTGTCATGCAGGAATTACCAAATTTTCTTTTTTTTTTTTTTTTTTAAAGTGTGCAGAGCAGGTGCAGCAAGTATCATTTCCCTCCTGCTGCTTGGCCCACCTGCTGTCTGCCTGATGGTGCTATCCTCACTACTTTAGTATTTATTTCCAAAATGCAAAGTTAAAACTAACAATATAATTTTTTTTCTTCTTTTTTTCACCTCTAGTATATTCTAGATATCTCCCCAAATAACCTTATGACTGTATCAAATGCAAATTCATTATTCGTACAGATGATGGTAAAAAGAAAACAGGCAACAAAACTCTTCTACCCAAAATATTCTGTTGTGTGGATGTGACTTGCTACAGAGAGTCCATACAGAGGACAGTATGTCCCCTTCCTCTGGTTTGCTTCTTACGCGCTGTGATGCTTCTCGTGCCGCAAGACGCGACAACGGGTGGTGTCTCATTTGGTGTGAGACATCGTATGCATTCATCGAATAGGTACCCACTGTAGAAGGGCTGACAACCGCAGCAACAAAAATCTCCTGAGATGCAGAATAAAAATAATAAAATAGTAATAACATCAATAAATTTCAAGGTATAAGTCGTCTTGGTTCTGAGCCTGTAAGGTTTTCAGAGTCTCGTTAAAGAGGGCTAAAAGAACTACACAAGCACATGATGCCAGGGGATTTCAAGTAAAACTTCAAGTCTCATTAACTCATAATTAGATGAGAGTTGGCAATATTGTAGCAACCTTTATCATGCAATTCTTTCTCTCCTGCTCATCCCTTCTTCCACAAGCTTTATAAAAACACAAACGCTCTTCCCACAAATGTTTACTCCATAGAACTGGGCAAACCTACATGGAAACTTGCATTTCTGGGGGAAAAAAAAAAAAAAAAAATCTGTAATTCCTCGGTTCCCTTCAGTGCTGCAGCTCTGCCGTGACTCAGGTTGTTGGATACCCGGGTTCAGCTCTCCCCCAGCTCTCCCGGGCTCCTGCTCCGAGGGTGCTGGGTGAGAAAGGTCCAGAGCAGGCAGCTTTCTCCCAGGAGGGGATGCAAGTGCCTCCCTGCAGCCTCCTGCTCTGACAGCCTTGCTTGTTCTTCTTTGAGCTAATGCTGCCACTCTGGGGACATGTTTTCATTTTTTCTGCATAGATCACAGTCTCTAGAGTGGTTTTAGTTTATTAACTAGAAGTATAAATTTAAGAGGACTCACACAACCAACACTAAAACCTAGATGACACCTACAGCGTATGGCCAGGACCCACGTAACACAGCTGCACTGCAAGAACGTCTGACTGATGACGGGCGCTGGCAGCTCTCCCAGCTTCCAGTCTTCCATGCCTCCGGTGAAGGACATGGCTGACATCTGTATTTGTGAAATTCCTGCCACCACGCGCTCTCCAGGCTGGCCTTTGGATTCCTATTCTGCCCTACAAACTCATGCAGATTTTCACAGCAATGCACCAGTGGTTTGATAGGAAAGCGTTTACTATCTGACCACGTAAACTTAAGTCTTCCTTCTCACCTACAAACTGAAGTGCACCTTAAGCTTCCTTTTCTCTGCAACAAGGAAAGTGATCCATTGATCTGTAATGAGTAATTATTCATTAACACTACAAGCAGTAATTAAATTAACATTTTCATGATTCTGGACAATGAGGCCCCTACATTTATAACTGATACAATTCTTAAGCCAAAACAGTAACTAGTATCATTACCGTTTATTAGGTATACTTTGTTTGTTTAGAAGATAGTTTGCTTAAGCTTTACCTTTTTCTTTTGCTATTTTTAACACTCTTCCAATCCTTTCTTTGACTGTCCCAAGTGCCGAGGAAAATGAAATGGAAAATGCCAAAGAATAAAGGCTAGTGTCCAAGGAATAATGTATTTGTTATTGCTCAAGAAAAATAAACACTTTTATAAATGCATGAGTTACGAGAATAATTAGCTTTTATTAATACTATATTAAAAATACATTGAAGTCAGACAAAATAAAAAGTAATAGTTGACAATGAGAAAAATCTAAGACTTTTTACAGAAAGCAAATACATTTCCTACAGCATTTTCCTATCTGTAGT
The DNA here is from genome assembly GCF_028858705.1 of Grus americana. Lineage (NCBI taxonomy): Eukaryota > Metazoa > Chordata > Aves > Gruiformes > Gruidae > Grus > Grus americana. Next base: position 41,597,826 of record NC_072856.1, on the reverse strand, counting down.
AATGTCTATATGCATGTATTTTTATGTTCTGATTCCAAATGTTTCAGTCTTTACCTGTGGCTACATGCATTCTATCACGCACAAGCAGTACTCTTTTATTTTACTGTGCTGTTACACACAGCATAACTTTATTATTTTAAAGAAAACATTTCTACAAAGTCCAATAAATCAATGTTTCTTAAAGATAAAAGTTTGCAAAAACATGATCCGCTCTGTTTTCTCCCTTAGCTGGCCTTCTGTTCAGCATTCATTTTAAATGTAATGTTATTTCAGTCAACCAATACTTTTAAGCATGCTGAATAGTGTGGAACATTCCTTTATTCTGATGTCATGCAGAAAGCATTTTTCTCAGAAGACATCTTTTGTAGTTGTAACCAAAAGGCAAAAGAAACTGGAGATCTCAAAGGGCGGGGGGGGTTAGGAGGGGGATGGCTTAAACTCCTCAATCCTGTCACTTCTAAAACTGTGTCAAAACCACACATATTTTTGGCAGCGGCCTCTTAAAATAGTCCCTTATAAGCAAGTACTTCTTTGCCATTTCCAAGGCATTATACTTATTTTTACAGGTTTTGACTAAAAATTCCTTGCATTATTGTACTGTATCACAGGGAAGTTCGCTATAGTTTCATGAAAGACGTTTTCATTTCTGACTGGCATCTTCTCAATAGCAGGGGGCCCAGGCACACCGCTCTCTTCCAGGCAAACCTTTCTGCTCTTAAACAGTACAGCATTCATAACTTACTTTCGGCACCGCAGGGCAGCTACACAGAAAAGCTTCTCCAACTTAACAGGTTACATCACAGAGAAGTCTGCTATTTGGCCAAGGTGTAAAACATAAATGCAGCCCTCATTCACTTCTGCACCTTACAAAAGTGAAATCTTATCTACCCCAAAGACCCGCATTTCCACACTACAGCCTGGTCCAGGCTAGAATACTGCGCTGTTACCAAACGTTGTATATTTTTGTGTGGATGTTATGTATCATCACTCCCAATTAAACACAGGAAAGGAAAAAATCAACTACAGGAGGAAAGGAACCATGAAAAATTCTCAACAGAATAAAGACATGTACTAGCAATAACTTTCATTTCTGCAAATACTCTGAATTCTCACTGTGTGAAACTCTACTTTACACAGAATGTGTATACTACTTCACAGGTGTGGATATAAAGGGTATATAATAAGGTAAAATTGCTTAAAAGTATCATCAGCATGATTCAGGACAAGAACTCCTCTTACGAGAGGCAAAGCTTGGGAGTTATCCCATGATAATTGATGCAATTATAATTAATAAAACTTTTATATCATAATATGCTAGACTACTAGAGCATTCCACCAAGCTCCCATATTTTTCTACATGAAATTACATTATGTTACACAAAAATATTTTTTAAAATATTGAAAAGTTTAAAAAAAACTTGGAAATATATTTGAGATCATTCCACCCATTAAAAAAAAAACACCAAAAAACACCCAAAAGCAAACCAACACCATACCTCTACATTCAACTTCTTCTCTTCCAATGGTATTAAATATTTTGAGTCTAGCCCTGAAGAGCTTCAAGACATTGAACTTTAGAACTGTGCCATCTTTCCGTACACAAAAGCTATAATTTGCCAAAGGCTTGTTCTTGCCATTTTGGGTGTCAGAAAATTTTAACTCTGGGAGAGACAAAAAAAGAGGATTGCTATATTTGGAGGAGAAAAAGAATGCACTTTGCGAGTACTTTTAAAAATGCTATTTGTTTTAAAGATGGTTATGTACTCAGAATGCTAAACCCAGCCTTAACAAAGACATCATTGGCCCAGAGAAAGTGTCAAATGTTATCAGTATAGAAATATATACTACATATGCACAGATATATGTACATAGCCTGTTTGAACTGTGAAGTTCCAACTGCTGTCGCAGTCAGAAGTAACACCACACAATATATATAAACTTCCGTGTTCTGTAAATATAGAAATAGAGACACTTTCAGGTTGGGCATGTTATTGGATATTATTATTCTTGAACTGACATGTTGGTCATTTCTGTGTATATATATATATAAAATAAAATAATATACAGAACATAAGGATGTCACCTTACCACCCATAATAAACGCATACACATTTTTTTCCTGCGTACACTGGCTGCAACATATTCTGCCAAAACCATACCATGTTTCAGGTAGACAAATGCCATATAGTTCTCAAAAAACTGCTATGCTCGCTTAGGAGAGGGTTTTGGTGGTGGTGGTTTGGTCTGGTTTTGCCTTGGTTTTGTTTTTTGATTATTTGGGCACCTAGATTGCACATACTATAGTCGATATTAAAAATCCTGCAGGTTAAACAGAAATGTTTACTCTGAAGAAACTACAAGCAAAAACAATGGACAGAAACACTTAGAGTGATGAGAACTGGGAGATTGAACAGGCACTGTGAACCTTTATTCTTTCCACAGCAATTAAACCAGGAGAAGCCTGGTTTCTGTCATCTTTTGTGTAGAAATATCTCTGGAGCACGTTCTGCCAGAAGGTAGGACTTGGGACACCCTTGGCTTTTCACGTGTAATTTGGAACTGGGATCCAAGTCTTGTGCTGCAGAAAGAAGGGAAACCTGCTCCCAACAGATCTTTAACAGTATATCAAGAGGTATCTATTACTTTAATCCACTTCTCCAAATGCAGTAATGACAGGAAGAGATGCAACTGTTACCACCACTTAAAAGGAAAAATATCAACAGATTTCTTTGAACATGGTACTGTCTTACCACATTCTCTTTCTTAAATCATAATTGCTTTAGTGGGAAAAAATGTTTTTCTACTTTTTGTCTTTCTTTTACACAGTCAACACAGCTATGGGAGAATACGCTGGATTCTGTTCTGGCTCTTGTATCAGCAGAATTGGTAGCTAAGTTCCAGCTGTGGAGTCCTCCTTGTTGGTGATCCATGAACCAGAAAGAACATAGCTAGACTTTCAAATTCCAGATTGAGCTTGTGGCACTTGTAGTCAAGAAAAACACCTTTTCGCTTACTCCTTCTCTCCTTTGACTCTACACAGTAAATTAAATTGTCCCAGGAAAGACAATCAGCTGCTTTAAGATAATAGATTTTTGAAGGGAAGTCTTTGCTTTAAGAAAGCAGCAACGGCATGCATCGAATGCACGATGTCAGCCTGTTGTCCACCGCAAGTACTGTGCCATACGCTTATTAAAGAGCATTAAAGTAGGAACGGGAAAAAAGTGGGACTGCTTTTGAAGGAAATCATGTTAAAATACTTCAGAGGAGCAGTCCAAAACCAGGAGGTTTAAATGTGAAAATAATGTAAGATTATCAGCTGCAGGCAGGATTGCTGAACAGACGAAGGCTAAACAGGGCAGTGTTTCTTCAGGTTTCTTAACCACTGTTTTTGAGTTGCCGTGGAGGAAAAAAACCCAAACAAAACAAACAAACAAACAAAAAATAGGCTGTTCTGTCTTCTACTTATTCAGCCCTTCTTAAAATTATTCCCCCTCAAAAATTAAATACATAGTGTCATACAAACATTTGATACTAGAAGGGAGTACACAGTACCATGAAATGCAAGCGATAATATTGTGTTTGTGTATGTTTTGGTAATATATGCTATATATAATTTTAAGTGTTATGACTCATTAGAACGCACTAGCCCTACACACAAAAGACAGCAAGTGTGTAAAGGAAAGGCAGGCTGCTAGACAAACCTAGACATACAACCGTGAAAAATACTGCACAACAGCTTTCATGCTCAGTGGAAATACAATGTTGAAAAGGAAGTTTACCTCCCACACCCTTTAAAAAAGAGAGGCATAAATTATGAACTATGCATTTTTGTTTCATGAAGTCTCTGGCATAAGCTCAATAACAGGAGTCGTCCCTAACCTTAATGCTATGTAGCCACTTAAATGACAGCAGCAACACTTGACAGTGCAAGTTTTTCTTTATATTCTTCTGCACCCCCACAGCTTATCATTCTTCATATTTATAACACATCCACCACAAGCAAAAATTCAATGTCGCTCATAATATTTTGAAAGAGATGCAGCTTCACAAATGATAGGAACCTTGGGGCATTTCAAATTGAATGCATTTTTTAAAATCATTTTAAATTTCAACTATGGACTGTAGCTAGGCCTGCTAGCCTAAAGGTAATGCTCTGTATTACCATGCCACAGATCTGGGTTAAATTTCCAGCCTCTCTATAGCTTCCCAAGCTGGCACAACCTGGGGTGAGACTAGTACCTCTTGTTATCGTGCAGACACCACTTCAGCCGATTAAGGAGCAGCACTGATAGGCTCTGAAGAGAATCCCATCCTCCTCAGCAAGGAGGCTGTGTCTTTGAGCATAGCGAGAGGTTAAAAACAGGGTTGAAATGGAGTATATCCTCAGGGCTCCATCAGGGACATGAAAGACAACCCAAGAAAGTATGTTATATGACAACAAAGACATCAAATAATTTTAGCGGAATAGCTGCCTTCTACCTCTACAAGTTTCCTGGGCACTTCCAGATGCATACCGTATCTTTTCCCCCTTCCGTCACAAGATTTTTGTGTATTACGTGCTATGAAACGGCTGCTACATTTCAATCTAGATGGCTGAATTAATTACAATGGTGGATTAAGTTATTCCCACATAATGGATCAATTACCAGGACCTTCTGTATCCAGCGAAAAACAGAACCTACTCTTAAGAGGACGTGTGCAGAAAGAAAGCGGCTGGGTTCAAGCGTTGCTACTTAGTCCTCACACCTCCAGTCCTGAAACTTCACACAATCTTGTGCACTCAGCCATAGAAGGATGTTCGAAATTTAATTTACATTTCGGAAAAAAGGGTTCTGTTTCAGTATTCCCAGATACTATGTAAATATTCAAATTATTCTTGTTACAATGACAAATAATGTCTGTGGGTAAATGTGTGGTATTTATACAGAGATTCAAAGCCAGTCCAGATACAGGAAAGAATTTCATATAGTTCTTGCCTGTTTTCTGAAGAGAAGCAAAGAAATGCTACATTCTACCTGCTTGTAAAGCATCTGGGGACCCTTTAGAAAGAAAGGTATCATCACACTATATGCTATTGTAAAGGCAATATTGTTACACTAGGCTCATGGTACAAGCTTTGTATCTGATGACTTTAAAGCTTCATAGTGTGACCACTTGGCTTGAAATCTGATTTTCTCCATTAATGCAGTTATATACAAAAGAAAAATGACTTTCAGATTAAGGTAAGTGGCTGCATAGTGATAGTGGGAGTAAAACCAGCATCTGTGGACTTGTGCAAATCAGTATTAGCTGAAGACTGGACGTTGATAAATAAATGACTGAAAGGCTGCATACTTGCTGGAATATAGAAAAAGCCAGAAAGGCCAGTGCTAAAGTGCCTAAAAATTTGAAAGATATATATACTGCTAAAAATTAAATTGAAATACATTTTCTAAATACCTTCCGCAACATAAGTGGCCTGTATCTTCTTTCAAGACAGAGTATCAGTTTATTTCAAATTTAGAGATATTGGCCTTGATTCAAATTCATGGCAGTTATAGAAACCAATGTTCCATGGCTTGATTCAGGTGGCAAGCATTAAATCTTTTTCCTGCTGTCATGCAACAACAACTTTAATACAAATTAGCACTGCCAAACTCAGTTTCCTGAGCTCAGAAGTCCTTGATGCTACTCCCTGAATTTTATTCATACTTTCACACGGATTGTGCTCTGCTGAAATTGTTGTAGCTGACAAGAAACAAAAAACTACAATTTATATGACACTGGATTCAGTATTATAATTCATGACATTGTAGAAAATTTAACACGCAGCTCTTCATTATTTTTTTAACTGAGGTAAAGCTCAATCGAATCCACACAATGTTTGTTGGTTTGGGTTTTTTTTTTAACCTGGAAATTTGGTTTCTGTGAGTCAGATCTTCCCTTCAGACCAGTTGTTTATGCTGAACCCAATCCTGCCAGTCAATAATAACTCACATTTTTCAAGCTACTGATTCAACCTTTACAACAGCCTTCTTGGAGTTCAAGACGAAACCATCCAAGCCTCAGAACATACGAAACAACAAACCAAAAGCAAGAGTTTTTTCCAGTTTTCCTACTCACCAGGAATATACAATTAACTAAACTTGACACTCCAGACAACTCAGAATGAGATCCAGAGGGTAGATCTGAGTCAGAGAAAGCATATTTTCACTTAAGAAAGAACCCTCTGTTTCTCCGATCAGCCACTCCAGACTGATGGGCCCTTAATTACAGAGTTCCACAAAAAAGGGTGGGAAATGCCAAGGAGTACCTAAGCCTCCTGGGTTTCCATGGCCATGCTCAAAAACCCCTGGCAAAAATTTGCATTTCAAGGAACACCCAGTTCCAATTCCTAGCGACTCCCATAGCAGTAAACCAAAATCCAAAACCACTTCCTAGCAAAATTTCTGCCAAACCGTCAACTCCCTGTAACTTAAAAATGAAAAACTCATTCTATCTGAATTTAGACCTCAATTTAGAGCCAGTCATTCATAAGTTTGGTTTCCTTTTTTCTTATTATTTTACCAATCATTTATAATCCAGGACTACCCAAAGGTTAATCAAGCTCTAGGCTTTAGCGTGCTGGCAATAAAAAGGCATACAATGGTCAGTCCTTACAGGGGGGCTTACAATGTGTGAAAACAAAGGAAGAAAAACACACTAAAATAACATCCCTTTTTCTCCCCAAAATCCAACGATGATGAGGACAACCTTGTTAGTTCTATGACTAACAGGATTTCACTTATCATCTAAATTTAGCCCTTGTTATTTTTGAATAACTGCAGCCTTGCTATTTTCTAAGTGATCCTCTTCTAGAATTAATTTTTTTTTAACTTATTCATAAAATAGGAAACAATCAATCAGTTTCTCAGTTACCTCTTTTTCTGCCTACCTGTAAGTACCCTTGGCCAACCTCATAAAGAAAGAAACAACAAAGTCAGCATACGGTGACGTCACTGAGGCTCTGAAGGCATGACATACATGCTCCCATGCCATTCTGGCTGGCCCTTCCTACTCCTCGTCCTCCTAGGGAATGCTGGTGCTTTTCTTAAGAAAAGGGGAAACTATATTTATCATCCTCCTTAGACCAACATAGATAGGACCAGAGTCCTTCTGAAAGTTTCAACAAATCTGTCTTACTCTTCAAAAGCAAGGAGATCAAAAATAGTGATGAACATGCTCCAGCTAATATGAGTGAAGCTCACCTTATGAAAACACTTGAATTAAAATATCATTTCCTTTATGGTTCAAATGTGTGTGTGTGTGTGTGTGTGTAATATATTGTTTATATATCAAGAGAAAGGAGGGATCAAATGGATTTTCTCCAACACAGTTTTGGTAAATAGCAATCCAAAGAGCTCAAAGAAAAACCTCAACACCCTAGAGTCTTTTGAAACTACCAAAGTTTACACCACTATCAAATGATAACATTTTAATAACTAATGTTAACAATGACATATGCTTACTCGGGATTTGTAGCTATTTGGCCAACAGTGCTAAAGTAAAGAGAATTTTGTGAAAACTCTGCTCTTAGCTAAAGACCTTATAGGTAGAAAATAGGCTTTTCAAAGAGCACCATAGGAGCTTACAAAAAATAACACAGAAATGTAAGGAAAGCAATGGGTAGAAGTTCAAGGTACACTGTGCATTGAGACAATCCTCTCTATATCTTACAACATACCAAACATTTATCAGCTGTCAGGAATAGAAATCACATGGTTTTTTAAGGCTCCCATACTTATATGTGAATGCATACAGCAGTCTTCCAGTATCTACCTACAATTTACAGAAATGACAGCGTTACCTAGCTTTCATTGAAACTGAAGAACAGTCTCTTACTGATTTCACCTGGGATAGGTCCCAAGCGATGAAAAAAATTCGGATGTCCTAAATATAAGTGGCCAGCTTCTAAGAGGACCTTATTGGCACTGACTTATTTCAGTGTCTAATATCAAGACATTATATAAAATTTTGGCTCTAGTACCTACACTAAGAGAAGGTTTTTGCATCTAAGGCATAAAACCATGCATACGAATGGAGAGAAAATAATAGAAAAAGCAGAAAGGGAAAGTTGGAATGATTTTTTATGGGATTTCCTAGCTGCACTGCACATACTCAGCTGGATACTCTGCTTGTGTAAACTGACAACACTCCACTGGAGCCAATGGAGCCAGAGTACTTAACACTAACTAATAATCTGGCTCTATCTACTGGTGTCAAGACAAAAATAAGCTTAAGCTTTCCCACCAAAAAGATTAAAATATAAAAGTGACCCTAATGAATACGCTGGTGTTTGGGGAATTCCTGAATCTCTTGTGCAAATCAAAAGAAATGATGAAGGGACAGAGAGGGTAATGGCAGAGCAATAACACCTCGCGTAACCTCGCTGTTGAGAGATTCAAAATGAAAACCTTCCCCAGCTGTGTGCATAGTGCCCATGGCAGTGTGTGCCTTTGCACTCCACGGAAATAGAGAAAAACTTACTGACGGGGAACTGCGAACCCAAGACGCAGCATGGAAAGAGCTACTTAAACCTGCGAAGTATGCTGGACACCCTTCGAGAAATTCACAAAAATTAGTGGTGGTATTATGGGACAGGCCAAACATGAATAACTAGCAATCAGCTGCATACTTAAGGATTAAGCAATTCCGCCTTCTTTCTTCATGAAAACTAGCATTTAAAAAAAAAAATCAAACTCTTCAGTCAAAGTGAGTTAATAATTTTTCGAAATCTATGCAAATTCACGTGACCCCTGAAGACGACGTACAACATGCAACCTGGACAGATTGTGTTTTGGAAATTCCTACAAAAATACTTGCTAGTCTATCTGATAGTCCACATTTTACAGGTTCTCTTAAGCCTGTGATGTGAAAAGTATCTTGCTGTCCTAACCTTCAGAAACTACTCTCGATTTCTGTGATGTGACTCATTTCACAGGCGCTATCTAGTAAGAGCAGTGGCTACCCTGATAATTTATCAGACAAAAATCGAAGTAAAATGTATTGATTTTATTACTCTTCAAGTCTAGTTAATAATATTAAACACATCAAAGCTACCACTGAAGGAGAGTTTCTGAGAAAGTTAGACTAAGAGTATGATCCAAAATCTCTTGAAGTCACTGAGAGTCTTTCCATTGACTGACTTCTGTGAGCTTTGAAGCGGGTCTGAATTGGTCAGCAATGATGCTCCAAGATCCATTACAAAATAAAATTCAATTAGGAATGGACAAATATGGAATTATTGTACCTCTATCGTGACAGAAGAAAAGCCACCTCTTCAGTAATCTTTAGCGTAGCTTCACAAAGCTCTGTTAATACTACACTGCTTGTCAGGGGTTCTTTCTGCCTTTTTCGCTATGTATTAATCTGAAGTATTTAAAGCGATCGTGGCATGGCCTGAACGCAATAGGGGAATGTCCTCCACGACAAATGCCAGGTGCTCCTGCCAGCAGAGCGATTCCCTGACCGAGGAGCTGGCAGAACAGAACGTCTCAATCGGCTCAGAGGACGGCCAGCTTTCTGGGGAGGCGTTCGGTAACTTCCCTAGCCACAAGCAAAAATAAAGTGGTTCCATGCACCTAAAGTAATAAAAAGAAAAGGCTAGATGGTGATGTAAAAATTCTAAAATAAAGCCTTCTGCCTGCTTGCTTCTGAATGGTGAGGATAAACCAGATCACCATTACAGGACTAACAGAGGTATACAAATTCCTTAAATTAAGAAAAATATTTAAAACAAAGTTATACTCCAGGCCTGGTGTTTCTACATTTTGTAGCACTGAATTAATTTCATATTTGTCTAGTTTTGCTTATTTAAATTTAAAAAAAAAAAAATAAATGGATGCTCTGTTCGTTGGATAACTTTATGTTCTGGCATACCATATGTTGCCACTGAGCACTCATTCATTAAATATATGAACGATCCTGAAAATGTTTAAGTGGGTAGGATCCCTGTACTTAGATATTAAATCAGAAGTAGAAATGTAAGGATTTGAAAGGCTTGGCCACGCATTCTGTAACAGGACCTGAATGTGTATGATCATGTTTGCGGCATCAGCATGCACTTAGCAGAGCACCAGTGCATGCTGAATGCTATTTTGCCTAAAACCACATGATAATAGGGAACTGGTTTTAAAATTCAACCTGTGGCATCTGCATATTGCACATACTGTTATTAGACTTTAAATGTTCGCATGTGAAATCTTGACACCCTTCGCTATCTACTACTTGGGATCAGGTTTTCACATCTTCAGAGAATTTAACTGTTTCTTTCAAAAGTATCCCTATCTGGCAAAAATAAAGAACCCAGTCCAACTTCTACTGAAAACTGGATGACGTTCTGTGTTACCATCATTTTCTTCTGTGAAAAACACAACCCAAATGACATTTTATTGCTAGTGGGCAACAATTAAAAAAATAGCAGTGATTGGGAAACCAAAGTCCCATTTTTCAAAACAGACCCTTAAGCGCTTACGCATCTTTGTCCTTTTCAATGAGATTAAAGTTGGTGTACATAAATCATATCTGAAAATGAAACTTAGGTCCTGAACCACTCTGGCTGTTTTGAAAATATTACCCTGCAACTTCAAATAACTGTTTAATAGACAACATCGTTTATTTGTTTGCTTTAAAGTAGCATTTCTCTTAGCAATTTCAATATCATTTACTAGGACTTACTGAAGATTTTCACTTAAACATATCTGCAAACCCAAGTTTCCATTTCTTGGGCAACTTTAGCATTTGCTTTGTTTATACTAGCAAGTAAAATTGAAAGCAATACATTATCCAGCCTTAAGGGCTTGTTTCTCTTTCTCCTTTCAATTAATCTTGTCTCCCAGGAGTCCAGCATTAAAATAAAATAAAATATCAATACTATTCTTTTTTAATTTCTATGTGTTTAATTATAAGCAGCAATTAATCAATTTTTTTCAATTTCACTTCTTCTTGGGGGCATCTAACTGATAAACTGAAAATCAACACCAGTGTATTAATCAAATAATCACAAAACTTTGAGGCAAAAAAGTGTTCACCCCATCAAGACTGTAACCTAAAGCTAAGCAAATCCCATCTTTTTCTTGAATTATTGGTAGAACTAATTTATTTTTCCTAGAAAACATTTTCAGAATATATATTAAAGTTCAATAGCAGAGGGCCGCTTTCTGTTTTCAATTACACTCCGCAACTTCATTAACACCAGTGGAATTGTTTGGATATAACTAGTGGCAAAAAATGACTCACGGTTTACACCTTTTTTCTTCCCGAGTACTTTCTATCAGAGAAAAGAGAGCTCACGACTAATCCACACTGATATTCCCAGTACGATCCTAAAGCCTGGAAAATGCAAATTTCAATCATTTTGACATTGTTGTCACTATTGAATCCACTTTAAATGGAAGAACACTAGATACTGCTGCTCTCTTCAACATTTTAATATCAGCGGATCAAATCAAATCACTCCGGATAGGCTTGGATTTTGATCTATGCTCAAGATTAGTTAAGAGTCACACAGATTTTCCCTCAAACCCCTTGGTTTGGAGGAATTCTCAGTATGTCTGACAAGCTGGCCTTCCCTAATGCTACTCCAATTATTTTTGTGCATATATATAAACTCCTTCTCTGACACTATGAGTATTTGACCTCATTTACATTAGAAGAGCCATTAGAATTTTTAGGTACTATCACAGATAAGAAATGAAAATATTCCGGGAGTTAATTTCCATTTCCATGATAATTGTTATAATATTAAGCACTTTTTTGTTATTATTATTTAATCGATTTAATTATTTCCACCCTTTTAATCAGTTCAGATAAATTAACTGACTTAACTGCAGCAATCTATTTATTTCTGCACAAGCTGCCTATCAACAGGCATCCTGAAGTTTCTTCTTCTAATCTTTAAACTAATGTTTCTCACTGAAAGCTTTAAAGAGCTCTAGTATATTCCTGCTGCACAGCTAAGTTCTCAAAAACCATGTAGGGCCGATTTATATTAATTTACCTGTATAAAACACATCTGCCAAATTATTTTACATCGTACGGTAGTGAATTCATCACTACAACAGCAATGAACACCCTTCTGATAGGAAAAATCAGTGCAAATACTGACAAGTCTATCACAGCACACGCTGCCACAGACCTCTTCCCCGCTCCCCCAGTCACATCCTCAAAGAGAAGCTTTGTGCTTCCTGGGCAGGGAATTGTTTGCGATGGACTTACCATTACTTTGCTTTGCTGTTAGCAATAGCCGGATATCTTACCCAAGTACCGTCTTTATTTATATATGTCTCTTCAGTATGTATAATATTTATTTATTTATCCGCCTTTTAACTTATTTAGTCTTAACCACAAAATCTCAATATGTGAAAACATGTATCTGACTTGCAAGTTTTTTGAAAAAACAAAAAACTTTGCACTAGACACAAAACAATGGACAGGATTTGTTTACATTTGTTATAGCATTATTTTCCTAAATGTAGAACTTCGGTCCGCTTCATAAATTTCATCACCTTTACTTTGCAAAGAGGCAGCCAATGAACTATTTTTTATAGACTCTCTTTGATCAAGAGTGATGATAATTTTATCTTTCTATCATTACTTTTCCAGCTCAGTTCTACACAAGTGGTAATACTTGACCAAAAGTTAACTCTATCTTATTTCAGCACTACATTTTCTTGATTAATTATTTTGCTATCTCTATGGACAAATAATGATCTGTAGTTCGATATGAACTCAAATAAATAAAATCAATTAACACCCTACCTGTGTCAGCAAAGCAGCTGATGACACTATTTTAAAAAATCTGATGTGGAGAAATGTACAGTGACAATTACTTTTTCCACTGAATCACACCACAGAGGTAAAAATTCAATTCTAAGCATTCAAAATTCTATGGTTTTAAAGCTGCTGGCCTATGCAAAAATGAGATTTTATCTTGATTAAACACTCAAATTTAATCTCTTGGAATCCATTACTTTATACTAACAAAGAGTTTGCTAGAAAAAAAAAGTTTTTAAGAGCTCTCCAGGGGCAATAAATTTCAAGTTTGACATAATTTCAAACACTGTTAAAAACGTATCTGTCAATATTTGATCTTAAAACAATATCTCATTAAGAGAGGTGTATCTCAGGTATTATTACAAGGCACACTTTTTAATATCTTGTTAGCACTTTATTAAGTGGTTTGTGTGGTGCCATTTTAATGATGAATCTATTGTTTCTTGCAGAAAGTTTCCAGCAGCTTGATAGCTTCCATGTATTTTCAATACTGTAAAGCAGTTTCAGTGTTCTCTAAATCCGTACCAAGATTTTTTTAGAACACCTATTCTTTTGTTGAAGAAGGCCTCAGCGTAAGGAGCTCTGTGCCACTGCCTGCAGCTACAATCTCAGAGTTTCCAATAGGAAGTGCAAAGATCAACAACTCCTAGCGTGTCCGATGATCATCATTATTATTGTTGTGGTTGTTATTACTATTATTATTATTAAATTAAGCCTACCTCCTCTGTCCAATATTTCCAAGTTTATCAGTGAAAGAAGGGTAAGATCTGATCCTACTGAGGTCAATGGGAATATTGCAATTTACTTCACCATCACTAGAATTTGACTAAGGATATCAATGAAAAATACCTGTCTACATAGGTGAAACTGCATTATCGTTTTAGTTCTCTCTGTTGCGAAATAATTTTACAAATGAAGTAAAACTAGTAGTATATTGTGTGTTGCCCTGCATGATACACTTCTAATTACAAACAGGGAGCTGGGTCTGTAATGTCCACCTGTAAGAGCGGGCAGGTTTCTCCCTCCAATTTAAAAGTCATGAAAAGCATGAAATCATAAAAAGCAGGAAAGCACACCAATTTTCTCTTCTTTTTAAAGGTGCTTATTACAGCTTTTGATTATAGTATATTTTACCTTCCAAAGTGAAGTGTCATCCACAAACCACCAACTGCTGGACATCAATGATCATTCAAGACCTGGTCTCCTGTTCGCACTCTGTCCTGCTTCTGCTTCCCAGCGTAACTCCTGGTCAGCCACCCCCACCTTCTTCTATCCAACTCCTTTGATGGAGAAACAGGCAGTACTTTACAAATCCTGGTTTCCATTTTTTTACAAATGAATACTTTTGTGATAAAACGTAGTAAGTTCGATCTTGCCTCCTGCCTTCACCTTCATTAATAAGAGAGCTTAGAGTATCCAATATGTGGACAGCAATCAGGTTCAGCAAATCCTTCAGCTGACCTATGACCTTGTCCTTGTCCATGTCTGGGGTTCCTTAAGAACAGGGAGAGCAATAAGTAGACCCCCACACTCGTCACTCAATGTGTCCCATCTTGTCATGTAAAGAGATATGCACACAGCCTCCGAGCTTTGACCTGAAGTGCATGTGCACTCCCTGCATGGCCAGATACACCCTTGTCATCATACATGGAATGTATCTTGCTCCTGGGATCAAGAGGAGAAGAGAGAAGTGTCCACACCATATACAGCCCTGAATAATTCCAAAGGCTAAAAAGCTTTCCAGACAAAATGATACCCCCACTGCCTAACATTCCTTTCTTCCCTTCTGCAGATCAAAAGATCTTCCCTTTCTACCCTCAATCCAGCCATCGGGTTACAGGAATAAATTTTCAGTACCTCTGATCTGGTCCTTCTAGAAGAAGCCATGCAGCTCTCAACAACTCTGTAATACCCTGTAATACTTTTACTTAGAAGGTAACTCTTCACTTCAGGGATTCCATTTGGAATCCCCTGCTCCACAAATGAAGAAGTCCAGTCCCTTAGAAAACACTCTTCTTCATGAAGACATTTCCTTTTTCACCAAGGTCAGCTTTCCTTGAGAACTTTTCTTTCTTTCTTTCTTTCTTTCTTTTCAGCCCTCCGACCTCCTACACACAAGCACAGTACTTCAACTATAAGGACAGAAACAAGCACCAGACATGCAAGCAAGCGTTATGCCATCTTTTATGCTGAACAGTGAAATCATATGACTGCAGAGTAAAACACCACCTAATTGTATCAGTAGTGGTCTTTCGTGTTCTACAGCCAGTGTAATCCTTTATGATCCACTGCAAGAACAAAATGCTCCCCTTATAAATAATGTTTGAGACTCTGTGCTGCAAATTTGAGCAGTAGGCATTTCTTCAGCAGCTTGCTGCTCCCACAGAACAAGGATTTCTTTTCCTGCAATAATACTGTTTCCAGGTCAGTAATAGGCATTAACATGAGCTGCAACACTGGTTGAAAAATCGGGCTTTGAAGTGCTGGATGTTCACAGGAGCTCTTTATTAACGTCCGGAAGCAGTTGTTAAAAATTATTCATCCACTCCACCTTATTTTGTGCATTTCTATCCTGCCAACGCGATGTAAAACATTCTTGCACCATGAAGGGAAAATTTAATATCTAATCTTATTTTTGCCATTCTTGAAGCATCGCATATCTCTTGGAGACACATCAGACATAGCTAACCCAAATGTCACCAGCTGCAACTTTCATGAGTTTTTAAAAGTTATTTACAGTTCTCTCAAGTACCCATTTCTTATGGAAGTAAAACTTTTCTTACTACTGTTAATTGTCCATTTCCAATTTTTTTTTGTTTTTTCCCCTCTAGAAAATAACTGATGCTTATTACCTATGGACCATGCTACAGCCATAGTCTTAGCATCTATTATGATCCCAAACATTTTAAAAGAATCTGATTCGATCTTTCTGTCCTAGACGTTGATTCCCACTGTTTCATTGCAGGTGAATTTCTGTCCCTTGCAACCTCGAAGCACAGAGGGCCAACTGCATACTGAGCTATATTAACTAGACTGTACGCAGCAGGTGCCCTTCTCTTTCCAACACTTGTGAGATTGCATCAGGAGCACTGAGTCCAGTTTGGGGCTCTCCATACAAGAAATATAGGGACAGACTGGAGCAAGTCACTGCAGAATGCCACCAAGATACATAGAGGACTGCACCACATCATAACGCACCAGGAGAGGCCGAGAGAACTGGGCTTGCTCAGCCATAAGAACAGCAGGTGAAGGAGAACTCTCATTTCTGCAGCTATCTAGTGGAACGTTACAAAGAAGATGGAGCCAGACTCTTTGCAGAGGTGTGCGGTTGCAGGACAAGAGGCAAAGACACAAGCAGGAACACAGGAAACTACAATTAAATATTAGGAAAACCTTTTTTGTCATTAGGTGGTCAAACACTACAACCTGGTCAGGGACATTGTGGAATCTCCATCCATGGAGATATTCAAAAATCTAACTGGACAGAGTCCTGGACAACCTGCTCTAACTGACCCTGCTTCGGGGCAGGGGCCGTGGTGGGGTTGGATCTCCAGAGGTCCCAGCCAACCTCAGCTATTCTGTGATTCGAAGCAAGTCATAGTCTAAGCCTCTCATGACATCATACAGTAAATGTAATAAAAAAGTATTATAAAGTAAATGTATCAAGACTGTGATACACATTCAAACCTGAAAATAAATCAGGCTGTTTCCTCCTCTTCCAAGTATGCTATGGAAGAAATCAACTTTCCTTTCACTCTCCTTCCAAAACATTCCTTCAAGCTTCTCAGCTGTATTTAGCTCATTCAGAAGGCTACACAGTGATATTAGTAAAATGTTTTTCTAGAACCAGCACTATTTTCCCTCTCAAGGTCTTAGGAAATGTGACCATCCGAGTTTCAATTTCACTTTCCGGAACTCTCCAAATCTCACCGATTCAAGATCTGCTTATCAGATCTTCATTACACAATCAGGTATGGATATCAACCTTCTGATGAACAGCATTCCACAACCAATTTCTTTTTCCCCTCCCCTGCCTTAAACAAATCAACACGAGAGGAATTATTTCAAGCTAGAGGAACTTATGAAGTGCAAACTGTATACCTGCTTCTACCTTAGTAAATCTGAAGCCTCTCTAATAATGCCACGTCTATGCTGATATAACAGCAAAAAGTGACTTCAAATACTTGTGTATATAATTAATTAAACTTACACACATGTGTGGTGGGTTGACCCTGGCTGGGGGCCAGGTGCCCACCAGAGCCGCTCTCTCACTCCCCTCATTCACCAGACAGGGGACAAAAAGTATAACAAAAAGCTTGTGGGTCAAGATAAGGACAGGGAGAGATCACTCACTAATTATCGTCACGAGCAAAACAGACCGAACTTAGAGAGGGAATTCATCTGATTTATTACTAGGCAAAACAGAGTAGAGGAATGAGAAAATAAAATCAACTCTTAAAACACCTCCCCCCACCCCTCCCATCTTCCCGGGCTCAACTTCACTCCCAGCTTCAACCTCCTCCCCCTCAGCGGCACAGGGGGACGGGGAGTGGGGGTTACGGTCAGTTCATCTCACGGTGTTTCTGCCGCTTCTTCATCCTCAGGGGGAGGACTCCTCTCATCGCTCCCCTGCTCCAGCATGGAGTCCCTCTCACGGGAGACAGTCCTTCACAAACTTCTCCAACGTGAGTCTCTCCCACGGGCTACAGTCCTTCACCAACTGCTCCAGCGTGGGTCTCTTCCATGGGGTGCAGACCTTCAGGAGCAGACTGCTCCAGCATGGGTCCCCCATGGGGTCACAAGTCCTGCCAGCAAACTTGCCCTGGCGTGGGCTCCCCTCTTCACGAGTCCACCGGTCCTGCCAGGAACTTGCTCCAGCGTGGGCTTCCCACAGGCCACAGCCTCCTTCAGGTGCCTCCACCTGCTCCGGCGTGGGGTCCTCCACGGGCTGCAGGTGGAATCGCTACACCCCCTCATCCTTCCTCCATGGGCTGCAGGGGGACAGCCTGCTTCACCATGGTCTTCACCACGGGCTGCAGGGGGATCTCTGCTCCGGCGCCTGGAGCTCCTCCTGCCCCTCCATCTGCACTGACCTTGGTGTCTGCAGAGTTTCTTACATCTTCTCACTCCTCTCTCTGGCTGCAAAAGCTCTCGCTCTCTAAGTGTTTTTCTTCTTCTTAAATATGTTATCACAGAGGCGCTGATTGGCTTGGCCTTGGCCAGCGGCGGGTCCGTCTTGGAGCCGGCTGGTGTTGGCTCTATCAGACACAGGGGGAGCTTCTAGCAGCTTCTCACAGAAGCCACCCCTGTAGCCCCCCCGCTACCAAAACCTTGCCACACAAACCCAACACAACATGATAACCTATCTCAGTATGCAAACTTACATATTTATGACAAAACTTATTATGAATCAGTTATTTCTCCAAAAATTACAGAAATACAGGAATTATTCGGAGACTTATATTACATACCTTTAACAAAAATTATCAATATATACTCAGAGTATATGCCCTTTAAACTAATGTCCATATCAGTACTAGTTGGTTTTGTTTACTGTTAGCATGTATAAAATAGATTGCATCCCAGTTTAAAAGTATAAAACACAGTGAGGTTCACATGTGTTCATTGCTATGTTCAAGTCATCAACACAATTAATTTTATGCCATTGGGGTTTCACCAAGCAAAATAATATCCAAGCATTTAATTTTACTGAATTCAGCCTGTTTAATATGCACTTTGCTTGATGGTAAAAAAAAAAAATCAAACTTCAAATATGAGTGTAAAATTAACTACTATGTTATGGAAAACCCTTTCCAACAAATGAAAAATAAACAGCAATTAAAATTATGAACTCTTCAAAGCGGGACTCTTCTTTTTTTCTTCAAGGCATCATATGGTATGACGCCTTGTCCATACAGTCCCAATAAGGTATTTCTTAGTCATATCAACATGAGACAAAAATACATTATGGAGCAGTGCAATTAAGCTGTGACACATCTCATATCCATTCATGAAATGTGCTGAAAATAACACCAGCCAAAACTATTTAGCTGAGGCCGTTTTCTCCAACAGTTTTTTAAGAGAGAGAATCACCAAAGAGACTTGCTACAGCTTCCAGAAACATCCTACACAACAGGTGGTGTACTGGGTCAGACCAGTGTCTCCTGTATTCCATCTCCAACAATCCCCAAAAGGAATTGCAAGGAACAATGTAACAGTGACAGCATATATGATATGCACCCGCAGTCTCCAATTATTTTCAGTGCAGGCACTTCCTCAGATAGATACGTATTTAGTACCATTCAGTAGATGGGCCACAAAGTTGATCAGAGGGCTGGAGCACCTCTCCTATGAGGACAGGCTGAGAGAGTTGGGGTTGTTCAGCCTGGAGAAGAGAAGGCCCTGGGGAGACCTTAGAGCAGCCTTCCAGTACCTGAAGGGGCCTGCAGGAAAGCTGGACAGGGACTGTTTGCAAGGGCATGTAGTGACAGGACAAGGGGTAATGGCTTTAAACTAAAAGAGGGTAGATTTACATTAGATGTTAGGAAGAAATTCTTCACTGTGAGGGTGGTGAGGCACTGGAACAGGTTGCCCAGAGAAGCTGTGGATGCCCCATCCCTGGAAGTCTTCAAGACCAGGTTGGATGGGGCTTTGGGCAACCTGGTCTAGTGGAGGGTGTCCCTGCCCGCAGCAGGGGGGTTGGAACTAGATGATCTTAGATGTCCTTTCCAACCCAAACCATTCTATGATTCTATGATTTCTCAGCCATTAATTTGTCCCATCTCCTCTGAAATTCATAAAAGCTTTTTACCCCCCAACACACTTAAAAGACATCACTTCCTCTTACAGGCACTCAGCATCCCAGATCAACCAAGCACACAGAAAAGTAAAGATTGGTAACACATTATTATTATTTTTTTATTGACAAAAATATTCAGATTAGCAGTAGTAACTGTAGTAACTAGGTAACCAAGTGACAAAGGACAAAACCCCTGTCCCTAGCCCCCAAAATCTTACAGTGCAAGTATCAGATAAGAGATAGGAAACTATTTAGAAGCAATAAGGCGACAGCAGCAAGCATCACAAGAAGTGGTATCTTGTTAGAAGTAGCTTGATGGTGTCATGCTTTTGTGGGCATTTCAGGTAAGGAACATCCTGGGAAGAGAGATGAACTCAAAAGGCGAGGTTACAAAGGAGTACTAGTCTGAGCATGAGGTATCAAACAAATGTGTGTTTGCAAATACGGTAAATGGGCCACAGAAAAACCTTGACAAAGAGAAATGGTAAGATACTGCTAGGTGAAGAAGGGCTTGAAACTTAGGGTAAGTTCCTAACATTTGATGGACCAGAGAAGGGAGGGCAGTGGGGATATAAAAAGACATGGTCAGTGGCAGTCTGTGACTCTGAAAATTATCTCTGTAAGAGGTTTCTGGACAGGTATGACTAGAGAAAGAATAATCCTCAATGGTAGTGAGGATGAGAATTTAACTGGAGAGTAGGCAGGAAAACACATACGGCAGGGACATTAGGCAGAAAAGCCTACAAGACTTAGATGTCATCTGAATGCAAAGAACTTAAGAACAAAACAGAACAGTTATACTAGATCAGTAAAAAAAACGTAGCACAGAAAGTATTCCTTTCCGTCATATCCCATGTCAACATCCAACAGTCAGCTGTGTAAAAACTTCCCGAAGTTGAGTTGCATCATCACCATCACATTTAATAACTCCTCAGAGACATAATAGAGTAATGCCTGATCCATTTTTGAACCTGTTCATATTTTGACCTCTGAAACACCCTTTGGCAAGGAATTGCACTGTTCAATTGCATGTTATGTTGGGGGGAAGAGGGGGAGCACACAAAAAAGCCCCCAAAACAACAAAAACAAAAGAAAAGTTAAATGTTTTAAAACTGTTTCCTGAGAATTACACAGGATGTTTTCTTGTTCTTATAATATTAGAAATAATGAATAATTGTTCCCTGATTGCCTTCTTGAGGCCTTGCGTGACGTTATGGCCAATTCCCCTCAGGCATCTCTTTTCCAAGATGAAGTATTTTACTTTATTTAACTTTTCCTCTGACAAAATTCGTTCCATATATCTAATCAGCCTTCATGCCCTTATCTCAAACTACAGTATCTTTTTGAAATTATGATAACAAAAGTACACATAATACATGGACTGCACACATTGTGGATTTATGGATTGGCATAATTATATCAATGTTCATGTTTTCTGTTTGTTTTTCTATTTCTTTCCTACTAATACCAAATACTCTACTTGCCTTTTTAATGGCCAAGCTATGAGGCACAGGTCCGTATCAGTGAGATGGCCAAATTACAGACCTGTCCTAATAGGCAATATAGCAATGTTATCCCAAAAACTAGATGGAGGGCTTGGAAAAAACTCTAGGAGATCTATTTTGACTACAGGAGTCTAAACTACACAATAAAGGAGATGACAGAGAAGCATGACTACATTTTCATTGGGATAGGAATACCATGAGCTTATGAATCATCTGCAAAGAGATGATACTTGAATTGTGTTTCCACATAAGATTATGCAAAGATGAAGAGCAGAATAAGGGAAAAAAAGGAGGCGGCTGAGAGACAACACGTTGCAGAACTCCCACACAAAGCTGGATAGTGAATGAGAAAGATCGTCCAAAGGATGCACTGAAGAAGCGATCAAAGTACCCAAAGACAGCAGAAAGAGGACATCTGCCAAGAAGTCACAGGGCAAAAAGAACAGGGAGATGGTCAACTGTTTCCACAGCTGATTGGCAGGTTCAGATCAAAGCTTAAGATTTAAAGTGCGATTTGCATAACGATTTAGAAGTCCGTATCTTGCATGGAGAGACAGTCTCAGAAGCAACCCAATGGGATCACCCCACTTAGCTGCATATGCCTCTGCTCTGCCTTTTAACACGCCCTTGGCACTACCGCCCGTCACTGCAACACCCCCTGCATTTGTGTTTGCTTCTGCTGTCGTAGCATGAATTCCAACTGGAACTCAGTATTACACAGCTTTAGGAGACACAGCTCCTGACTCTACCGGGAACTGGGCTACAAGCGAAAGGTGGCCCCTCTGCTACAGATCTGCATCTCCTTTCCCTCACCCATTCCCAGATCAGTTCACCAGGTTAGCCGCCATCTGCTAAGCTTTCTCTCACCATGGAATGAAATTACTGAAAAACTTAATACAGTTTCCCACTCTGAACTCTCCTCAAAGAACCTGTCCATGAAGTGGCACAGTCTCGATCAAAATTACTGTTTAAAAATTATTTTGGATCCTTCCATTCCTCTCTTTATGAATTCACATCTCCCATGAAAACTGTTTTTTAGATGTGCTACAGATTGCACAACAACCAAAAATGAGTAAGAAACTCTGTAAACTGATTTGTTTTCCAGCAATTACACATGCACATACGCATACTCCTATATATCGATGACTTCTGAAAATAAAAATGGAGACGACATAGTAATCTTCCAAGCATTCTGCTTTCTTTTTCATTGCACACAGAAAAAAAAAAAAAGAAAGAAAAAAAAGCATTCTTAAGTAATATACTTTAGTTATTAAAATTTTCTGCCCCTTAGAAAATAGATAAATTAATTATAATTAGCTCCCACTTGGATAATTTTGTGTATAGCATTCATATCAGCGATCTGTTAAAAAAAAAAAAAAGGCAAAATCAACACATACATTTTCTTAAATAAAGGACTTGCATAAAACAAAGTCAGGCACTCGGTTCCTCTTTCATTCCATATGATACACAGCTGCGTCAATCCCATCAGGAAACAGGCAACAGGAAATTCTTAACATTCTGAAGAGAAATCTAAAGATGTGTCTCATCACCCTTCCTCCTAAAAGTGCTTTTCGATTGTCTAAAGGACATTTACACCAGTTCTAAAATTATTAATTACTTTACTTAGCTTTTAAGCAGCTATAGGCCTCATTAAGTAACTAACAAGGAGTCAAAAATACATTTTTTTGTAAGTTACCTCTACTTTTTCATTTCCTCCATCGCAAAATATAAATCAATAAGGAAAGCTTGACACCTATGGACAAAATCAAAGCCAAGTACCCTAGCTATTGGAAAATGTTCCTTCATAATGTGCAGCTCCTGTGTTATTTGTGTTTCTAACTATAGCTCTTGCATATATAATTCCATTATACTTTTATAAATCACCGTTTTGAAAAATGCTTTTGAACCATTAATATATTTTCCTGGTTAAAATTCTTTGAGATGTTCTTAACAAGAGTCTTAGATAATGAATTTGGGCAAACTCTGGAACAGTCTTTACAGTATTATCATTCTCATTAATTTTCAGAACTACCCACTGTGTTGAGATGATTGTCATGGACCTAAGACTTCAATTTGGCTAAATATTTTTGCATATATTTCAACATATAAGTAACTAACAGATGTTTAAAATGTTAAGTTCACATTCTAGAAATAGTTAATGTTTACTGTAATATCATAATTTGTTTTTGCACTCATTTTTATTTTGCAGCTTCTATCTTTAAACACTCCGTTAGAGTCCTGGTTGGCTGTAGACAAAATGCTTTAAAATGACTTCACAAGAAAACAAAACATGCTCAATTTAGTAAATACAGCTGTGCTTTTAAAGAACGAAGAAAAAAACCCCACACTTAACGGTACCACAAATGACAAACAAAGAAAAGAAAAGAAAACACTTAATGCTAGAAATGTTACTTTTACCTAAGGTCCAGACTTTATGTAAACCATTTAAAATTGTTTGCATAATAAAAGCTTTTAAATTCATATTTTATATTTGCTTTAGAAACCTAATACATTCTGCTGTCTTATATCATTACCAGAAGGCTTTATTAAATTAAAAAAAAAAACAAACAAAAAACAAACAAACTTTAAAAATGTTAATACACAGCATATACAGTATCTTACTTTGGTCCAGATTATTCTTTTCTCTTTGCTTTTTTTTTTTGGTTATCTTTGAAGACTGCTTCTGTTTCCATTGTTTCATCCTTAACCATTCACATATCAGAGCAATAAGTATTTCATTACTGGTTTATCTGTCCAGAGGCTTGAGAAGCAGTAACAATTAACCCTCCCTTCACAGTGATTGATACAGGCTTTGCTTTCAATTTGTTCCACTACACAGATCATGAAATTCTGAATGCGATCATCCTTATTGACCTACACTTTCAAACACACGGCTACAATGAGATGAAAGTAATTATTAAAAGGAACACAGGACTACTCGATGCTGAAACAAAGTCTTGAAAAATCTTTTAGATGACCTTCCCATAAAACTAGCATTATTTGATGTGAAATGAAATGATGGATTTGCTTCATAATCTGGAAATACTAAATTTAAATCTGATCAAGGTACGGTATCATTATATCATATAAGCCCAGCTCTAACGTCATATCAGTTCATATCTGACCCAATAAACAGGGACGTCAACCAGAGTGATCGTAGTGGGATCAGGCCCGACATATATTTTAAGAGTTCCTCCGTCAGCTTTATTTTACACCAGCTCTGTTTGAAACGTTGTGTTAAAAATGACAAGACTGTAATTACTATTCTACTATAGTCTGTTTCAGAAAGACACGGTGTTTCTTTTTAAGATCTTGGACTTCTTGAGGCACCTAATGTAAATAAGTAGACAGGAAATTCAGGCTGCTAAGGAAAAATGAGAAACTCAAGTCAGATTTCCATCATCAGCTGAGATGAACCAAGACCTATATACGCCACTGCTGGAGACATACTGCAGTGGAAAACAAATATTTTTCATAAAACCTTGAAAACCCCCCCCCCAAATATTAATTTCTTGTAATTGATACGGTTTTGAAAAATGCAAAAGGATTGGTAGGTGAACAGTAATGACGGAACTATTTAAAATATGGGTTGCGGTCAAAGAAAATCAGGACAGAAAACTGTGCAGAAGGATGTTCTTACAGGCCTGAGGCTCTAATCACAAAACAGAGTGATGGAGATGAACCAATACTGCATGGATTAGCAATGAATTATTTTGAACTATAATCATGTGCCAGCACAAAGGGGAGGTAAAAACTAGCCATTACTCACAAGCTGATCTGCAGATAAGAAGAAGAAAAAGTAAAAAAGGGAAAAAATTTATATGCTAAACTGAGTCGGGAGAATAATGAAAATCTAAAATGTTGTTACACTTCAAGTAACATCCTATTTAATGTCTTTCGTGTACTGTATAATATCGAGTATTTACACAATACAGTCTGTAAGATGCTGGGGCTAAAGCAGGGTTAAATCAGACAACTCTTCTGTAAATTAGTACTGGATAATAATAGGTGCTGAAAAATATCCTAATAGAAGAGTTAGTTTTAAAATAACATACGTGGGCTTGAATTTCTCCCACTGTAAAATTGCAGGAAATACATATATATACATGCAAAGGTAGACATACGTAGAGATGTATGCAAATGTGTGTATGCACATGCACACTTATGTATACATATGCATATATAATGGCGGATTTAATTTCCATTAGTCCATCTGAAAGCAAAGCACCACCATCTTAAGATTCAATGTTAGTTTTCCCACTCGGGGCCGGGGGGGGGGGGGGGGGGGGGGAAATGTTAGAACTAATTTTGTGAGAAAAGAAAAATCAAAACTGCTATCCACAAAGATTCCTGAGATTCTTATGAACAGACTGTTTAAATGAAGAGCACTTTAATCAGTAGAGGAATCCTCACGTTTCTAATGTCTTGCTGTGCATTCTGCAGGTTATAGTAGCAGCTGGTAGAGGTCATATATCTTTTGTGAGCATCCCAAAAAGGCTCACTGCCAGACTGTTAAATTATGAATAAGCAATGAACAAAAGAATGCAGATACGGTGGTGACAAGATAATCCAAGCAAATTTATCTATGACAAATTTCACAGGATTAACAAATTACATTTACACAGAACAATAAAAATGTGCAAAAAAAAAAAGGATGAGCCTACTTTTCCCTCACAGCATTAGAGGGAAAAAAATCGCCATTCCAATGCATGTATTTACATTTAACTTTATCTAAAGTAAGACATTTATAGCTTGCTGAAGACAATCAACTAGCATTATTTCCTTTCAAGCAAATACATATACTGCGTCTATCTAACATAGAACATTGCCTACACTTTGCAGTATACATGTGTACAAGTCCATGGAAAATCTTTTAAAGTTTTCCTCACAATTAATAACAAGCAGAATAAATATAGAATAATTCTAATTTTGCTTTTCAGGTGGAATATTCTGCCATTCTCTGTCAGTTAAAAGACACTTTTTTCCTTAATCATTTTGCAGTTTGTTCCTATTTGATATATTGTAATATATAAATAATTGCCACAAGAAAAAAGTAAGTCATGAATAGGACTTAAATACTTTTTTGCAGTAGTATCACAAAACCATTAAGAAACAAACAACGAAAAAATCCTAACTCCAAAAGGATTCCTAAATCCAGACTCTAAATACTGGGTGTTCCTAAAGATGCACATTCAGTATGTCAAATAATTTTGGGGGGGAAAAGAGGGGATTTGCATTGTTTGCTACATCCTACCGTCTCCTATTCTGGTCTTGAGAAGTGATACAAAAACAAAATTTGAAAAACTGCCCTCAAAAAGCATGGAGTAACAGTTTCCAAATTGCAATTCTGTAGAGAAGCATTTTTCTTCCTGTTAACAAAGGAATAAAAGGAAAGACGGCACCTCTTAGTTTCAAAATTTGAGTGTAAGTAGACTGACTGATAAAAGGAACAGCATATGTGTTTGAAAGATCTGGAACCTGCTGTATCTTTTCTATCTATCATGCTTCTCATCTGAGGTCTGTATTTTCTGTCACTTCCATTTATTTCTTGCTGTTTGTTGATCTGAACCAGTTGTTTAGTAAAAATAAATCTTGAATAAAAATGGGCCTTCTGAAATCATATGTATCATTTACGTATCAAATATATGTTCTTGTTACAGAGCACTGCCTACAAACAGGAAACCTCACTATTAAAGTGAACATCCAATTAATTAAGATACTTTAGTAAACTACTTGGATCCTTCAAACACTGCTACTTAAGTACCATTTATCTAGCTCATTCAGCCGTTGAAAAAAATTACTGTACTTTTGATTTTCCACAAGAAATGCAAGTTTTGTTGTAAAACTGAACAGCAACTTAGAAAGAATGAATAAATAAATTAGCCCAAAGCATTTGTTTCTCTTTTTATGTTCATCTTCTATTTGTTACTTACCGAGAGAAAATAGTTTTGGTTTTTTGCAGTGCAGTTTTTTTGAGAACCTCCTGTCCATACTGTTAGTAATTTATGCAAAGGTGAAGCAAATGTGCCAATCCTACATCTAACTATAGTCAGACAAATAAAATCAGCTACTTTTTCTGCAGCTGTGAAGGTTGAAGGATAAGTACCACTGGCAGCTATTCTCCTTTTTAAGACTTTTTTCCTTTTTTAATCCCACTGCCAGCACTGTACAGATTGAGTCACTCAGTTCTTTCTATTGACCTCAACCTTGACCTGTGAAGACTGCCCACTTACATTTTTTTCCCACAAAGTAACAAATTCTACCTCCCATCATCTCTAAGAAAAAACAGCTTTCTAACAAGCATTCTTCTAAAATTTGGTATGTTATACTTTGGCTAAATGAATTACAGCTTTGGCAGGACAATTCTGAGCTACCTAAGTCATATAAGCCTAGGCTGTGAGTAAACTGATCGTAAATGTGAATTTGCACATGACTTTCAAACATGACGCATAAGCAAGAGGAAAAAAAAATCCCCCCCCTCCCCCCAGTCATAATATAAATGTATCCATTCTGTGCCTAAACTCAAGCAAAACTATAACCCTTTAGGATTTAATCCAAAATGACTGTTCAAAGGCTATTCATTACTCAATAAAATTCAGTTTCAAACAATGTAATGTGTAATGAAGCCTGCTCTAAATTCCTGTTGGAGACAAAATTCCCAGGCAAGTATTTTAAAAAGGGGCTTATAGGATTTAGGTGCCCATATTTCACTGAAATGCAGTATGTTTTGGATGCCTAAATCCAATAGGCTCTTCAGAAAAATCCAAGCCCCAGGGACATTATTGTAGATTATATACATACATATTATTCAGCCTATATCCCGTAAATTCACTATATACATATGTAAACCTAACATGCCTGCAGGTAATGGAACAGTACTTTTCCACTTAAATTATTTAACGTAAGTGTTGAACTTCTATTATATATCAAGCTAACAGCTAATTTTAAATTGCAATCAAGCCATTCTCTGAAAGCACTTTATTTCAGTGGAGGTTTTGCCTGTAAAAGAAATGTAAATCCCTCTAACGAAGGCAGCGTAATCTTTGAATACACAGTCAAAATGGGGGCTGGAATTTTATTCCTAGTGCTAACGTTGACATCTTCTGCCACTTCTGCCAGTTCTCAAAAATGTTTTGTGCGTAACTACCTCATCAGTAAAATGTGTAGAACAGTGTTTACAGACTTTTCGAAGCACACTAAGCTATATAAAGAAACAGATCTACAGAAATGCTCAGCATTAATATTAAAGTCTTCTTCAGACATCGTATGACATCAGTGAGAAGTTCCCTAGAACAGACAAACAACAAGATACGACCGAAGAGTGAAAGTCCAAAATGCAACATAGAAGAAAGGCTGGGAAAATAGCCTGTAACAAATCTTCAGAACTCTGCTTTCGGTAATCCGTTTCAAATTCTTGCTTACATATCGCTTGTACTTTAATGTGCCTGACTCTCTCTGCATGCAGAGTGCCGGGTAAGGGCTGGCATAACTCTCAGTATCTAGCTGCAGCAGGCTGAGATCAGAATCTCCTTGAGCACCGCTCCATTTTTACTTGAGAATCTCAAGACTTTCGCATTTTATAATAATAGACAGATGCAAAGTTCACTCCTCCTCCCACTAAGTACGTTAAAGTTTGTTATTGCGTTCTCACTGAGAACAAATTCAAATCTATTGAATTATATGGCAAAAATACTTGTATCCTTGCTTGCGATTCTCTGTAGTATAGTTTAATTATATGCATAATTTCATTTGGGACTTTTTTAAAGATTAAGGTACAACTTGAACTCAATATTCTGCCCAAGACAGGGTCCAGTTCTGCCAAGTTACAGACACAAATATTATCCTACCCTTACCGTACCTTCTTTGTCCTGTGTAATATATTACTATAGCATACAAAACTAACGAATATTTTTACTACTCAAAGTCCTGCTCAAATCAATGGCACAACGGTCCCATTCATTTGACTAGGACTTTGTGTATTGCAAAACTACTGCTCGAGCTAGTCACAGAACAATGCTCTAGTCATATAAGACATGGCAGCAACCATTATATTCTTACTATGGGCACATCTTCTTATGCAGCAAAATGCAATATTATTACAAATTATCCTTATTATACAAAGTCTTATTAAACAAAAAGTCACGCACCTCATTCGCCCTAATGGAACTTTGTATGTTAAAGATAACATGCAGTAGCCTTATAAATATTACATAGAAAGAAATTGCCTCTTCTGAAAAAATGCAATTATTATTAAATGAATTTTCAAAACATTTCCTCTCATGGCCATAAATCTTTGGCAGCTTCTTAAAAAAAAAAAAAAAAAAAGGCCAAACGTTAAGCATAAACAAACCAACCAACCAACCAGAGAAACAAATGACTGGGCTGAAAACGCAAAGTCTTGGCTATGTACCTTTAAAATACCTTATGTTTCAAACGTAAAAACAAATTTCCAGGCTGACATCCTGCAGAACAAGTTCGTTTGAGTCATTTTGAAACAACGTGACTAATGGTGAAATCTCATCTCACATGAGGTGCTTTTACACCTGCAAGAGCTACTAGTGACAGTAATATAAAATGAATCTGATGGACTGACTGAATATAAGGTTTATTCACATGAGATGAGATTTCAGGAAATGGTCTCATAACATTAAATTCTAAAAAACCAATTACTTAATTGATATCAAATGAAATTCTGCCATGTTTGTAAAACGGCTTCATCTTACTGGTCTCACTGGGAGCAGAATCAATCCCAAAATGTTAATAAAATGGTAGCAGTTAGTTTTCATGGTCAGCATCAGTTATGCAAAATTCTTATCTTAGAATACATTTTCCACTAAAGAGGGTATTGTTACAAAGATAGTTTTATGAAACAAACATTTATTTAAACATTGTACTTTTTAGGAAGGACGCTGATGAAGCTAATGCCTAGAATGTCAATTTTCAACAACTGTTTTACATCACTCTCGCAGTAAAATTCCCATCTGGGCTGGCAACTTGTGTGCCAAGTTTCAAACAAATGTGATTTGAAACTGCCAGTATATTAGACTCCGAAATTCAAGTGAGACACTAATAAAAGGAGACGGATGTTGACAATATATCTTGATATTGTCTTAAAAAATACCTATGGTTCTGGGTGCTGTATTAATCTGTTAACAAAACTCTCTAATTATTGATACCTTATTTATAATACAGCATTAGAATATAATGCCATTAAATTGGTACAAAACAAGCTAACTGGATATACCTTGTAAAAAAACCCAGTTGTGCTGTAAAGAATGTAGAAACAGTGCTGCAGACAAAACCTTGTTCTTCAGAATCCCATTAGTTACTGAAAATATGTAATATAACTTTTGTTGATCAATACTCTCATGTAAGCTCTAAATAATGTATGATTCTAGTGGAGAAAAATGCAGCAAATCAAATATGGTGGGAGAATGTTTCAAATTATGAAGAGTAGTATGACTGCTAATCCATAAATCAGAAATCAGAAAGATTGTTGTAATGTGGGAGGGCTCTATTTAATAAAGGTCATTATAACTCCTGGCTCTAGAGCTATAAGATCTAATATCCTCTCTGGTAGCTCTATGATATGCCCATGCATTACTGTTCTTGTTGACAGTCTGTTGCCTTGGAAATATTTCATTATTTCAGTTTTTCCATTTGTAGACCCCTGGCCTTGTGATATGAAGGCCACCCTATTTCATATTTTCGATTATCATTTAAGCAATCTTCTGGAGCTATTTATATAAAAGCAAGTGTTAGACAATGCATATCATCATTTATCACTGCTATGTTTAAGCTCAAGCTCTAGAAAGAAATGCCAAAATAGAGGGGGTTTTTTCTCTTTCACTTTAAACCAATAGCACTCTGATATTATGATATGCTTTACAAATCAATACTGGCATATCATATGCATGACACTTCTGTCTATTTAATTTTCTTGGTTATATATCCACACAGCTGAAAAACTCTAAACTGCTACTATAACTGTAAAATTTCCTAACACTCATAGTTCAAAAGAAAATCAAACAAACGTGTGTAACTTTTCAAACATTCTTTAAAAATCCTAAACAGGTGGAAAAAAAAAAGTTTCAAAACAATTCAAGTGCTTGGTTGCATTCAAGACTACTACTTTTTACATTTGTTTTGTAATCACTAACCTCTTGCTGGAAAAAATGTAACACAATCTACCTAAATATTGTGGAAGTGAAGACTAAACAAAGAACGTACACAAAGTTCGCTTACAGGATTCTTCATCTTGAGAGCCAGTTTGCTAAAGTAGCAACTAAGAAGAAACTGCAAAACCCCTTAAGTAACTAATAATGCGCCTGTATTTCAAATAGCGTGGTGCATGCAGCTGAAAGGATGTCTACAAAGACAGCACAAATAAACAGTTACGTGCAAGACGTCAGGAGCACATTACATAACTTTTAATAAAATGTACATGAGTGCCTGTTTATTGAAACACTGATCGATCTTCTCCAAAACTTTTTTTTTAAAGAACAAACAGATTGCCGTTATTTCTGCTACAAAAAAATGTCATCAACTTCTACATGTAATATTTATACCTCAACTGTTCAGAGCATTGTAAAGAGTGATAGCAAAGTGAACCCTAAGGGCAAAAAACAACTGCTTGGACACTAGGCCAAGTTTGTGGCTATTAGCGTTCTAGGAATTTAGACTACTTTTTTCCCCTGAAATGATTACTCCTCCCACTCCCTACAGAGAAAAACTACTCCGATCCAACCTTTAAAATGACAGCATCAGAGCTGAACAAGAAGATGCTATTAAAGGGCATTAAATTAAATACAGTATATCCTCCTACAACTTCAATCAGAATTTCAGACCAAGTGTTATTTAGTTCAGCTCTCAAGTGGAGCAGAATAACAAATCGCGCACTTTGATTTACCTTCTCCGAATGCCAAATGGAGACAGGTGATAAAGAAAGCACTCATGCACAGGCTATGAAGTTTCCCCTAGAAATTAATTCTATCTTCAAGATTCCTATCTCAGAGAAATTCCCAAAATGGCACACAAATATGCTTCTGCCGGAGAGATTACTGAAGCTATCCTGGCAAATACACTTAGCACTAATATAGTACCATTCTCAGAAAGAAGACAGCAGAATTGCGTGTTGGGGGGGACAGGACTTATTGATACAAATTGTTTTTCCAACAAAGAACTCTGCAGGAGAAGAGCCTGCTGCTGTAAGTGTTACTAACACAGTAGAAATGCCTTTGCAGCCACTGAAACAGACATTTAAAAAAAATATTTATAGTTGAAGATGAAAATCTGTAAGTTAAGTCATTGACTTCTGAGGATGCACTGTTTTCCCATTACACGTATCTCCAAATTCTGCTACATATCAATATAGCCTTGTCAAAGTGCAACAGTTAATACTAATGCATCTAACACAGCCGCACTAACACTTCAGTGGCGAATATGAAATGTATGGTTTTCTGATACCGGGCAGTCTGCTTCCTCAGGAAAAATGGCATAGCTATTTAGATAAAATCTGTGGATTTTGGAAGTTGTACTAGAAATGCTGAGCACACTAAAAAATGTAAGTTTGAAATTAAGATTAAAATGAGCCTCATTCCCTAGACTTTATTTTTGTTTAAACATTTTTTCAGACTTACTTGTGCTGTGAAATATAAACCGAGTAACACACGATCCAGCTACTTTTAAAAGCTCTCTAAATGTTAATTTCCATTTTTACAACTAACCAGGAACCTTCCTCACCCCTTACCCTCAAGTTCACTTGTAATGCTGAAGGGGGGGTGGGAGGGAAAGCCCACCCCAAACCCTCTGGCTGCTCTCCTTCTGGGCATACATCTCATCGCAGTGTAGCAACGGAGCTTTGAATACTTTTGTAAGAATCACAAAGTAACATCACATGAACTTGTACTCTTGTTTCCTACCAGTCACTTCTAGAAAGATTCACTTTACTAGAACAAATCCGCTACGGGCAATTCGTGTCAGCAGCAGAGCAGATTAATAGCAAGCGCGTTCCCCCAACAAAAGTATATGGGGCAGGCGGCGGGCCGGGAAGCAAACGGGGGGTAACGCGACCCCCCCCCCCCCCGCCTCCCGGCCCCCGCCTCCCTCCCCGGGCCCCGCGCACCGCCGCACCGCCTCCCCGCCCGCCCGCGCACCGGCTCCGCTCTGCCCACCCCGGGGGGCGCCGGCACCCGCGGCCCGCCCGGCGGCGGCGGCGGCGGCGGGGCGGAGGGGGCCGGGCCGGGCCGAGCCGGGCAGCCCCGCGGGCGCAGCTGGCGGCGTGACACCCCCCCCCCCCCGCTCCGGCCTAGCCGCACTTGAACCGCACCGGCGGGGCCGGCCCCTCCGCCCGGCAAGCCGGGCCTGGCGCAGCGCCCCGCCGCCCCCGGGACCGCCGAGCGGCGGGGGCCGCCCGGGGGGGGGGGCCTCCCGCCTCCGCGCAGACACACACACACACACACACACACACACACACGCCCGCTCGCCAACGCGCCCTGCCAAGCACCGGCTTCGGCGAGCCGCGGCGGTGCGGCTGCCGGAGCGGAGCTGCTGCTGCGCGGCTCGCCCTGTGTGTGTGTCTGTGTCTGTGTGTTGTGTGTGTCTGTGTGCGTGTGTGTGTGCGTGCGGCTGGCGGTACGCACTAGGAGGAACTCCCGGTGCCCGGCTGTGCGAGCAGCGGGTGCCGGCGGCAGGTCCCCCCACCCCGGCATGGCAGCCAGCCCCGGCCCCCGGCGGCGGCGGCGGCCCGGCCCGGCGCTGCTGCGGCTGCTGCTGCTGCAGGTTCAATAAAGAGAAAGTGTTACCGTTCTCGCCTGGAAGGATCCTGCTGAAAGCTTGGCTTGGTGGGCGCCATCTTCCTGGGATTTTTTTTTTTTTTTTCTCCTCTCTCCCTTACTTTTCCCCCTCCTGATGTTGGTGTGTGTTGTGTGTCTAGCAGCAGCAGCGGCGCCAGCAATGGCCCTGGTTAGCCAGACAGGCTAAGGAAAAGTACTGAGGCCAAAGCATCGCGGGCTCCCACTCCTCCGCGCAGTCCTGGTGCAGGTTGCTTGCTCGCTTGCTTGCTAGCGCTGCTGCTGCCGCTGCCGCCGTCCATAAGCCGAGGAGCGGAGGGAGCCGGGGCCCCGCCGGCCCCAGAGACATGCCCAGCGCAGGCAGCGGCGGCGGCCGGCGGCGGCGGCGGCGGGGAGAGCGAGCCGCGGCGCAGCCCCGGCGGGCAGCCCGGCCGCTGGCATCGCCCGGCAGGTGCGGCACACACACACACACGCACACACACACACACTCTCGCACACTCGCACACACTCGCACACACTCACACCCCCGCGCCCGCGGGCCGGGCTACGCGGGGTGCCAGGCCATGGGGCTAGCGGGGCGGGGGCGGGGGAGGGAAGGAGGGGAGTCAGGGATCTCCGGGCTTGACCGCTGTGAAAGTATTTCTGGGCATTTTCCAGCTGCTTCCCCAGCTCCGCTCCCACTCTGCGTGCAGGGGACACAGCCTCCGCTGCCGGCGCAACAACGCCACTCAGTTGCAGTTTCGCACACTTTCCTCCTCTGGAGTCTGGGCTCCAGCAGGGAAGAGGGGCTGAGGGAGGCAGAGACTCTCTCTGCAACTCTGCGGGCGCAGAAGCGCGGCGGCTCCACACCGCGCGCAGGCGGCGTATCCCCCCGTGGGCTCCCACGGCGGAGGACGGGCCCGGGCGCGGGCAGGCGGGGGGCCGCAGGCCGGGGGATGCGAGCGCCCTGCGGCCCCACAGAACTGTACGCGGGGGTGCCTGGCGGAGCCCGCCCCCGGGGACGGCGTGGACCCGGGGGACCCTGCGCACCCCCCTGGCCCCCTCCGGGAATGTGCACGCACGTCCGGAGAGTACGCGCTAGGTACTGGCGGAATAAAGGGCGTAATGCTGGAAACGTTAACTGAGAGTGATGACCCGCTTTGTTGGGAAAGGGTGTAGCACTTCACGCTGTTTTATTGGAGATTATGAAACTAATCATGAAATAAAGGAGCGGGGAAAAGAAACCGCTACCTTAATTGTTCCTTCCAGGACATCGGGAAAACCCG
Source organism: Grus americana (assembly GCF_028858705.1). Lineage (NCBI taxonomy): Eukaryota > Metazoa > Chordata > Aves > Gruiformes > Gruidae > Grus > Grus americana. The sequence goes on along the minus strand of NC_072856.1, from coordinate 41,562,674 downwards.
ACCGCTGAGAGCTTTTAAAGGAGAAATCACTCCTTCGCTAAAAGCTTTCCATCTCCAAGGTAACTTTGTGGCTGCTCTGCTGCTGCCTTGGAAGTGCAGCTTCCCGGGCCTGATCCTGCTCCCAGGGAAAATCCAGCGGGCTTCCTTGGGGAAAGGAGCAAGCCCCGAAAGTCGGGGGGTGTGTGCGGGGGGGGGAGGGTGTTTATTCACAAGAAACGTTTCCGCGACAACTCCAAAAGCTGGGGGGGGGGGGCGGGGGGGGAGGATGGGGATGCGCGCGCGTGTGAGCCGCAGGGGAGAGCCGGTGGGGAAGAAGTTAGCAAAGCATCTGGAAGTTTGGCTGCGGGGCGTCGTCCGCGCACCGGGGGCCGGAGGGTTTCTTCCCGCAGGAGGCAACCGGGCCCCGGCGTAACTTTGCGCGGAGCGGCCCTGACCGCCCGCGCAGCCCTGGGGGGGGGGGAAAGGAGGGGTGGGGAGGGGAGCGGCCGTTGCGCACGTGCGCATCCGCCGGCGGGCTGGCGTCCGCCTGGCCTCGAGTCCCGCGGCCCCGCGGCGGCGGTACCCCGGGGCTGGCCGCGCTGCCGGGGCCGCGGGAGGCGGTCGGGGGTGCAGGTGGAGATGAAGAACTGGAGAGAGGGGGGTCTAGAAAGTACCACATGCCGTTCCCTGCCGGCAAACCTGTCTCCTCGCCTCCAAAAAGGGGGGGAAAAAAAAAAAGTTAACAGGTGTCACCTCGGCTTTTGCAATAGCGTAAGAAGGTGTCGGTGTCTGGTATATTTTAAGCGTTTCCAGAAAGCACGAAGAAAAATCGTTCGACGTAAAGCACGCTGTTTTGTCGATAACATATAGTCAAAATTTGGAAGAAGTGCAAAAATGTTTCCCCTTGTTAGGTTAGTGTGCGAGACAGCCAGACTGGTCTGGATGCCTATTAGTCAAAGTACTTGGATATCTGCTAAGCACTATTTGGATTAGAGGTGTTAGTAGTTTGTCAGAGAAGTATTGCTTTTATAACTTCTTCCTGATTACAGACTGACATAATCAAACTATTAAACGCAAAGTACTAAAAAATTGCATGCTGCCTTGTCTCTATATTTCTGTTTAACTTAAAGTCTCCAGAGGTCTCTTTCATTTGTCTAAAAGCCAATCTGACATTTCTGACCCTTGACTTCCCCACTTCACAGACTAAACTATTGTGATTGCTGCCTGTACTTCCTCGTTAAAGTGTCCGTCAGTTTCCATTGTAATTTAAATATTTTATAAGCGACAAAAATCATACAGAAACCATGAAAAGAAATAAACTTTAATCCATTCTTTATATCTCTCACAATCTTTATATATATATATATATATATATATGAAAGATCGGTGTGTTTGCTTGAGCAAAACAAGACTCGTGCTTAGTTTCAAATGTTACTCAGCTAAGAAAGTGCTTAGGCATCATCAGGGATTATTTCAGGAGTATCAGCTTCCTATTAATTTTTCATTTATTAAAACCTACAAAAGTTACCACCTAACGTTTTCTATCATGGGCATGAAAGGGAAAATACATCATGTGTTTTCCAAAACTATAGGAAGCAACTCAGAGTTGCTGAACAACAAAACAGGCAATGGTCAATTATCTAAATCTGGCTCCTAAACCAATTAAGTTTGAAATATTACGCTGAAACTTCCTATGATTTTTTTTTTCTTTTACATCATAGAGATATTTAGTTTGGATATTTGAGATTATACCGCATTTTTCTCAGTATTTAATTTAATGCAATAGTGGAAAGCAAGATACTTGGGACAGTGCCATTTTTATTGCATTTAGAGAAATGTAAATGTTTTGTTCCGATTTCAGCCTACATTTATCTGTTGTCATCTAGTTTTTTTGAGGATTCGGCTTTGTTTATAAGCTTATGCTAGAGAAAACTAACAGATTCAAAGTTCAGGTTTTGCCTCGTAGAAACACAAAGAAATGTCAGGTAATTAATTAAGCTTCATGTTAGTATCAGCACATATCGATGAATTGTTAGGGGGAATGGGGAAGGTCTTTAAACTTCATTATGACTTGCTGCCAACTTTCTACGCTTTGCTTCCTAAAGGCGCTCTCTGTGAATTTCCTGCATTTGCATTAGAATGCATTTAAGATTAAAAAATAACAGTGCTGAGTATACTTAGGGTTTCGTGCTATATTTCCCTGTAGTAACAGGTGACATGATAATACTGTTAAACTACAATGTGGAATTGCAAGTGTGCAACCCCAAGTGAAAATTGTTCTCTTTCTTGGTTGAAAGCAAATTATCAATCAGCATACCATGATCAATTATCCCCCTGGCTGCCACACACTGGGATTTGCACAAGGCATTGACATTGAGAAATTCCTCTTTAGAAAGGATGAGCGGACGGGATCCCAAACTTTGCAGCAGCCAAGCTACGCTGCCGGGGTCTCACTTTTTTTTTCTTTTTTTTTTTTTTCTATTGTTGCTTTCCAGCTCATCCAAGACAAAACTAGGAGATTGTGTTTACTTCTCAGTGCATTTTAAAAGATGGTGTATTTAAAAAAAAAAAGATAAAAGAAAGAAAGAAAGAAAAAACCCTCCCCTCCAACCAAGCTCCCCCCCAACAAATAGCAAGGAGAGATTTAAAAAAAAAAGGAAAACAAAGAAACACAAAAGCACAAAGAAAAAGCAAGTGAGGGAGCCTGAGGAAGAGCCGCACACCCCTCTCCCACTCGGTGCTCACCGTTGTTGGTAGGAGGTGATGCCCTGGACGTTTTGCGGGTTGCCGTTGGCCGCGGCGCCGGCTCGCCCCATGCCCGGCGCCGCCGGCACCCCCCCGGCCGCCCCGCCGGCCGCCGCCGCCGTCACCTGCACGCTGAAATCCGGGAAGATCCTGATCATCCCCGCGGCTCAGCACCCGGCGAGTCTCGGCGAAGAGGTGCAGCAGCAGCGACTCTCCCTCCGGCGGCTGCAGCAGCAGAGCCAGGCACACTGCAATCCCATTAGTGAGTGGCGGCCACTGTGAGTGAGGAAGGGCGCTTTGATGTGAGCTGCTGGGCTGAGATTGAGAGGAGTTTGGGGGGGCTGGGGGTAAAGGGGGGGGGGGGGATTTTACCGAATTGCAAACATGCAACGCGTGAAGATTGGAGGGGGGGAGGGTGGAATATCAGAGCTACAGTTTAAAAAAAAAAAAAGGTACGTCTAATACCACTGGAGCTGCAGATATAAGCGAAAAATCCAAGCTGAGGAGGGACGGGGAGGAGAGACGGGGGCGCAATTACTTTAGCGGTGCAGTGAAAATGATGAGCAGCAAATGTTGCCTTTTTTCCCTCCTCCTTCTCGTCCCTCCACCCCCCACCCTCCACCCAAAATGCAAGTCTTAGAGGATTTCTCTGTCTCAATGAAGTAATAATAAAGGCGGCTGACCACAGTCTGGGCTAGCGCCAACTGTGCGGGGGGGAGGGGGAGGAATATCCCTGCTCCCAGAGTCCTGAGGAGAAGAGGAAGAGTGGAGGATTGTTGCAGCACAAGTTCTTGCTCTTGGTAACTTGCTTTTGCTTCCCCCCCCCCCTCCTCCTCCTCCTCTCCTCTTCTTTCTATGAAGGGACGGTTTTCACAAGCGAGGAAATGCGCCGCTTTTGTGCAATGGCAGAGTTTGTTCCCTATTATAGGGAGCTGACTCTCCTCCCCTCCTAGTGTGCAGCAATGTTATTGCTAGTCAAACTTGTAAGGTGTGTGGTGTGTGTGCACGCACTGATCCCTACTGCTGCTTCAACATATCAATTATACCGCCGAGAGCCGCGCAACCCCCCCTTGCAAAGCTCCCCTCCGCGTGCGGCACGCACCGCACCAGCAGCGGCGAGGAGGGCGGCTCGTCCCCAGCCGTCCCCGCGGGACGCGCGGCCGCAGCGCCGCGGCTCCTTTGTGCCACCCCGGGGGCTGCGCGGAGCCCTCACCGCCTTGCGCTCCGGGTGGGTTTGCCCTCTTCCACCTCCGCCAAGTGCTTATCCTGGGCCGCGGCGGTGTGCGGCTCCGCCAACCCGCGGGAACCGTGCCCCTGCCCCGGCCGGCGCCGCCCGCCGCCGAGTCCGCCCGGCCGCGGCGCTGCGCGGGAGCGGACGCCGGGAGGGAAGCGCGGAAAGTTGGGCGGGGAGCGCGGGTCGGCGGCGGGACGCCCTCCCGCGGGCAACTCCCCCGCCTTGCTGCGGACGTGGGCGCCGCAGCCGCTGCGGGAGGGGGCACGGACACACGAGTCCTCCTCGCCATGATGCTCGGCGGGTGCTCCCGGGGCTGCGCTCTGTGTCCCCTCCTCCCTGCAGCTGCAGCGGGAGGCGAGGGGTAAAGAGCCCGTCCCGGAGGGCAGGAGGGGAGAAGAGCGGCGTGCCGAGTCAAGGGCAGCAGGGGAACGGGAGAAAAAGGGACCCCTCCCGTAGTAGGGTCCCGCCAGATCTCCCCGCATCTGGAGTGACACCGAAACCACGGACCTGTAGCTCCAAGCCGCTGGTTGCTGGAGCTCAAAGTGCCGCGCATGCAGGGGGGAGAACTGGACTCTTTGCCAGCCTAGTGAGTGGACAGCTGGGGAAGAAAGTAACGCACCGTGTTAGTGCACCTTACACAAACACCAGCTGTACTGCTGGCCGGTTTCTGAGGAAACCGAGGCTCATACCGAGGGGAGTTGCATGGGACAGAATACAGGTTGCACTCCAGAATGCGCGTGGTGTTGGAAAGGCTATGGCAGCATCTCTGAAGGGGGCAGATGTCCCAGGCTGCCCCATCGCTCCAAAGGCATCGTAACCTTTACTTCCATAAATCAAAGCTGTCACCTGGGCCAGTCTCCCCTTTTCCCATGCAACTGTGTGTCTCTTGGAATCATAGCTTGGCTCCTAATCTAACAATATCCTCTTATCTTGACTTTTCTTTCCACTGCTGTTCCAAACCAAATTAAGACACACCAACTTTATGTTAAAACAGAGACTGCATTCAAATCCTTTGTATTAAATAGCATCTGTGTTTGCATTCTGTTTTAATACAAAATGCTTTGGATTGCAGCTAATACCAGGAGATATGAAACTGGTTAGTCCCCACATGTTGCACATAAAAAGAATTCATAATGAGCATCTGTGGGATGTGGAATGGATCCCATGAGTTAGCTGAAGACCTCATAACGTAAGAGCTGAGAAGCCTAAGTGAATTATGACTCTCTTTCCTCGCAAGTAGGATTAATTTTCTATCCCACTTATATTCATTATCTACCCTGTTTATACTATGGGGACATCAATTGTTTGAGTGTTAAATATGAAGACTTTACAGAAACGTGTAGGTTAGATAGCTTGCGGAGAAGAGGAGGGAGGTTATTGCTAGGAAAAATGTTATTCAGACTCCATGTTTAAAGAGCAATATTAGATAAAGCTGCTCACTTTTTTAAAGGACTACGAATTCTGTGCCTTTCTCTTACAACATATTTAAAATGTAAGGTTTACAAAGTACCCTCCATCTGCCTGTGGCCCTCCCAGTGATGTCAATAGGAATTTTGCATGCAGATGAAGGCCCGTATATGGCCTTTAGAGAGCAGGTCAATAAATGGCTGGAGGAATAATTAAAGACTTCTGAGCTGCTCCTTTCCTTTTTCTTACAATATAGTACAAGACTGGCATGAATATAGGCTGGGCTACCACTCTAATTGGCTATGGAATAACACTGAAAGGAATTTAAATGTGCGCAGTAGCCATTTTCCAAATGATCACTCCATTACAGTAGTTTTGTCTGTCAATGTATGGCCAGGCAGTAGAGTGGATGTAATCATGTCGAAGTCCCCATCCATTGATTGTCACTCTGCTCTACAGTGGCAACTCTAAGCAGATTTTCATGTTTCAAAGGGACTGCCAGGACAGAGAGCCTGCCTTTAGCCAAGCTTGCTTCAGCTTAGTCCTGAAAGTCACTGCTTTTCATCCGCGTAGGCAGAACCAGGATCTCTTGATATTTAATAAGATTTTTATGGCTATTGATTAATATCTTAATTTAAGTGTTAATGTAACTGAAAAGTCAGTCTTGATAACTTTGCTTGCACGAGGAGTCCCATTGAGTCAGTGGAACTACTGACAAACAGTTTTGTATGCTGTAAGATGAGCAGAATTCAAAGGTAGGTCTGTGAATGTCTACAGAATACAGAAGCATTTTCTTTCTCATAGCCCTTAAAAGATATCAAATAAAAAACCCATTATCTCATATCTGACAAAAAGTCCATTTTGATTGTATCTTTTTTCCCCACATTAATCACGATGGTAAAGTCCAGTAAGAATTTCTGAGACTTATTTTATACACCAATGAAAATATCTCTCATCAAGCTTATACTCTGTGCCATATTAGATAGCGTGGACCCAATTTGCCACATATTTCACCAGTGCTACAACATCCCGTGATGGATTTAAATTAATTCAGTGCAGTATGCTAGTGTAAATGAGATGAGAATCAAGCCCAATATTTTTAATTTAGTTTATTTCTCATTTTGCTCAAATTATTGACAGGTTCTGGTGTCTAAGTGACATGGTTTTTGTCTCAATACCATATACTATTGTAAGATATTCTGCAAGTTGCTTTAGTATTGATCAAGCTAAGAAATATTCTAATAGAGTACTGCTGTTTCTAACAATTCACTGTAGACCTTCCTCTCTTAGGCAAAAACATAGTAAAGATAAAAATTAAAAACACATGACAGTGTGTAATACAATAACATTTAATATTTATGCTTTACATATACCTCTCTATCACAATTATATATTATATCTTTATTCGCATTGTCAGTGTACTACTGTTCCTTTCTTTCACAGGTGAAAAAATATCTCTTCTCTGGAAATTCATTTCCATTTACTTAAAGTTAAATGGTTTGACTTTGAATTTTCATTATCTGCTGTTGGAAGGAGCCTGTGACAGGTATGAGAGAGAATGCTACAAAGCTTCATTGTATCATCTAATTTTTGCTTCACTTTAGTCAGATATCATTTAGGTAGAGAGTAAAATACTATACGTAGAACAGGATAAGATAGAACAAAACAGAACAGAAATAAAATGAAAATAGGATATATAATGAATTACAGTAGAAAAATGCCTTTATCTTGAAGCGATTTTTTTTTTTTAGTTATACTGATTCCTCACTAGTGAGAAAATTGAACTAATTTTATATAAAAGGAATATGTCATAACAGGATATGGCATTTATCTTCCTGAGATAGGGGTGACCTCATCATTCACAAGTGGCGTAGCTATGAATGAGTAATCAGCCTCCCCACCCATTAAGTGCAGATAAAGTCCACATCTTCTGTCTGAGTATTAAATATTCGATTTATTATTTTACAACTTGCCATCTCTACAAGTGTCCGCTGACTGTTGCTTCAGTTGCTGCTACCAATATGTATTGTCAGTGTGAAGCAAAAGAAGCTCCTCAAAAGGCGCCCTGCATAATAGTGAATGGAAGATGAGGAGGGAAATGAAAATAACAGAGGAGAAGAAAACAAGAGAAGATAGACCTGCAGGAAGAAAATTATGGGAAGAACAGGGATAAGGAAACTCTTTAACTGACCTATACTTTTGTTACCTGTAGTATTCCAAGAGCTTTATACCATATATGCAGTGAAAATATTTTTCTTATTAATACTTCACATATACCAGCTACCTCATATCTCAAGTTATATTGCTAAAGTTATTCCCAAAGGAATTTATATATGTATAATGAGAGAGAAATATATAGTTAGGAAAGAATTCCTTTTTACTGTTTATCAGCAGTGCACATTAGAGAAGAGCTGCAGTTAAAAAAATACAGTTTCTTTCTAGAACTATATAAGATAACATAATTTTCTTCTTCAAATGATGTCACGTGCTGCATTTTGTTTACATTCCTTTGTAAAAGCAATGAGTGCAGTTTAAAGAAAATATTTGGAGTTTAATTTTAAATCAAAAAGAACTGGCTGTTCATCCGTTTAGAAGAAAAACCTCTATACAGAACAGAAAGTCAGGAAAAAGACCATCAAAACTCACATAGGAAGTAGTCGAATATTTTCCATCTTTACAATTCCTTGACATGCACTCAGGGTTGGAAGAGCGGATGAGAGAAATGTCTTTTCTGAAAGGTTGCGCTGGGAATGAAGGGCAAGATTAAGGTAGCCCCCTCCCCCCTGTATTCAAAAGAAAAGCAAGCCGAGAGTAAGATAGAAGGAAAGTGCCTGGGGAAAGTAGCATCACTATCGAAATCATAAAAGATGTATAAGGACATCAGTGGAAGAACTAGAAAAACTATTAGAAGAATGCCCTACAGGGCTATCCCAATGGCTCAGCGATTAGCACACTGCGCCGCCACCGGGAAAACGCAGCTAAGGTCTGAGGCTAATCGTAGGATCTCACTCATTGGTACTGGCAGCTGAGCGCCTGACGAGGATGGAGAGTCCACAGCGGAGAAGGACTGGTACGTCGCTCGCGCTCCCGCAGGTATGTACCTAGGCTCCGTTTTGACCACCTAAGCTGTCTCAGGACGCAGTGTTGGGTTTTCTCTGTCGTCAGCCAGCCTAATTCGCTCTCTATGTGAAAGCAAGAGAGCGCCTCTGGCCCGCTGCGTCATGACAAAGGATAGCTCATTTTCCAAGGCTGGAACATCGGTATTAAAGTCAATTTCTCTTGCGTTGTATACTTTGCTCTGGCCCCAAATTTTAGTGAATGAGTTATCTCTTAGCACCAGAGGTTTCCTGCAGTGTTGATCCCCCACAAATTTTCTAGCAGCTCGAACAGAAGATCAAGGGGCAGCCAGCCAGCTTTTCCAGACTCTACCTGCTTCTGCAGAGAGCCTGTAATCTGTGATGTTCCTCCAGGCAGTTTTAGCACCTGCGTATCCATTTCCCTTGTCTTCAAGATCAGTGTTATGCCTCCAAAGTAGAGTAATCTGCTACTTCGTTGGCATCAAATTGGGGTCATGGAGACCACAACTAAATTGTGCTGCTTCCACCTCCACAAAAACCTGATTCATACCACACAGCCTGATAAGAAGCTTAATTCAAGAAAGTGGAAAAACAAATCACGTAGATGTTTTTTATCTCCAGGGCTTCTAAGAGATACCAGCATATTATCCTGTGCCTTCACCACATTCAGATTTTTGGTCTAGTAATTCCCTTTGGACCCGCTCGTCCATAAGATAAGTGAAACTTATAAAGGACACAGGGCTAGTCAACACACTTTTTCCTTTTTATTTATTTATTTATTTATTTACCTTTAATTTCAGCTTCTGTCAATTTGCGGAAGCAGCTGTTGGTGTGTCCTGGAAAGACAGCATCAATAGGCAGCTTAAGATTTTTGACTGATTCTTATCCTTTCCCTCACTAAAGAGTCATTCCCTTCTAATTCAGAAGAAACAGAAAACAAACATGCTCTCTTTCTCCTAATTCTTTGGGGGTTTTTTGATTATCAAATCCAAGTTAGTTATACAGACAGCAAAAAAAAGCACTGAGCTTTCTCTCGGAGTCCTTTCAGACAAGCTTAGTACAGTCCAAGGTAGCCATTCTTCTTTGGTAGCTACCAACGGTGCTGTGCTGAGTCATGCAGCAGTGAACGCCAAACACAAAAATTCACAAGACTACCCACGCCTGCGTTTCCTCCTTTACTGCCCAGGTTGGAAGTCCCAGTCAGCGCCAAAACCAGCAGTGTAATAAGTGGGAGCTGGGATCTCTCAGCTGGTAAGGATCTAGTGCACTTTAAAGCCGTGCTGGATCCTTAAAGCCATGCTTCTCCACAGTTGGGGTTTTTCTTTCCTGTTTTATAACAGCAGCGTTATTTTTCCACTCACTGAAGATAGTGCATTGTGTTCCTGCGCAGCGTGGTCCCAGGTGGGCAGCCATGTAAATCTGGGACTCTGCTAACAGTTTCTGAAACTTCAAGCATACATAAGACTCAGAAATAAATACTTTGATCTTTGGCCCTAGTGTTCTTCCAAAAATAATCAAAACTTGTAAGAAAATACGTGTGTCAAAGACTTGAATGCAGGCTGGCCGGTCTGAACATGTATCCAAGTCTAGGTACAGGAATCTCTGACAGAGTACCGTTCTTATTTACAACAGTTTATTATTCTGCAGTTTCAGTCCTCACTGTTAAGAAGCTGATTGTCCAAATTCCTTCCTTCCTTTTTTTCTTAATCAAGAAATTCAAGTATTGAGCGTACTCACAGGAGGCCTTCAAAGTTTAAACACATCTCCAATCTTACTCTTTCCATTTCAAACTCCTCTTGGGTTAAAAACCAAACAAACCTTTCCAGTATTAAGACATGGTCTATCAGGAACCTTGAAGAGATAGCTTTATTTACTTCAAAGTTAGACTTCCGTCCACATTACTTGCACTTCTGTCATTGCTATCCATACTGTAGTAACCATTGAGAAGATCTCAACATATGTCACATGCAGCACCCAACCAAGCGTCCTTATTTTCACTCCTCAGAATTCCTTCCTTGGGGAGTTTAATTTTACCAGAAAACCAGAAAATAATCTGAGATCTTTTTAGTCCACTGCTAGACCTTTATTTTAATTTTCATTTTCACACAGAGGGTAGCCCACAGACTGGCCATAAATTGCACCACATTCAGAACATGCTAAACTGTAAGAGTGAGTTTCTTTTTTGTTCTTTGGTTGTAGGTCTTCTCACCACGACAAAGGGTATTTTCATTATCAGGAAGTGGTCTGAACTGTAGTTTCTGTCTAAATAAAGTGGAATACTTCATTCACTGGAAATTGCTGAAAAGGGCTACCTAACTCTTTTCACTGCTGTTCGATCATGTTACCTCATTTTTATACACAAGTGGACAACATAGAAAACGTCTTTGTGCCTTTTGAGACCTGCTTTATTAGGTATTGGCAACATATTAGATGGAGAATTTCTGGACTCTGGAGGAAACACGTGATGCGATTGCCTTGTCATCAATATATTCTCTTTTAAATATTATGGAATTTGGCCATTATTCTCTTGATTACACATTTGAGGCAACATATATTTAGCTGTGAAGCATGTATAGTTTGGGTAGATATGTATGTCCATATGAAGAAAATTATAATTTCTCTTAGTTCAAAATTCATTAAACAGGCTTTATCATACCTTTCTTATTTTTGTCCCAAGATGGATACTCATTTGTCTTTATTAACTTGACAACCAGTAATGACCGCATTTGCTTTATTTGTACACACTTTTTAAAAAAAAATTATTGACTCTTTTACTATTCCATTAATAGGTCTGGGTGGTGAAAGTTAGCACTTGCTAAGAGTGTCACCTTTTTCTTCTCCATACATAATACAGAAATAAAAGCAAGGGGACTCCTCCAGCCAAATTGTAATGTCTTTTGACATGGGTCCTTTATTCTGGAGAAAAACTCCTATGGATTTTCAAGCATATTTTTTTTAATATAGATTTGGTCTTCTCAGTCTGGAACAAAAAGAAATATCAGAGAGTTCATACAAGTAGATGTTATAACAACAGCAACAACATCTGCACAATGACAGAGTTTATTTTTAGTTGCAACTTGTAATAATCACTATTCGTCTCCTCAGCTTCTCAATTTCTGCAACAATTTTCTGGAAAAATGTTTTTGTTTCAAAGTCTGCAGCATCATGGGAAGTTTCATCATTAGAAAAATAAAAGGAAAGATGACTGACTTTAACTGGACTAAATTAGTATTCCTAAAATAATTAAACCATATGCAGATAAAAACTATCATACAGGTACAACTAATTTTCAATCTTTTGGGGGATATCCAGACTATATAGCAGTAATTCTTCCAATATTCAAATGCAATCACTGAATTAATTTAAAAGTTATAATTTTGTCTTGAAGAATGTTGTTAACAGTTCATGATATTTTCTGTGCCATCAATTCAGTAACAGCTTTTCTGCATATCCAGTCCTTCACTGTATGCCAACCAAGTACAGCGACTAGATTTATCTAGAATATACTATAATCTATTACTCTTTCTGAAGCTGAATTTTTGATTCTAATCAGTTTTACTCAACTGTTGTCAGCTTATGGAGAAGTATGAGGGGTGAAGATCTGCATAATAAAGAAGATATTATATGCAAAAAAAATCTTGAATTAATAAAATGACTAAAGCTGATATATCAAACACCTGAAGCAGAAAAAAAAAAAACCCGAGGTTAAGATTTTTCTTGAACTCATTGTACATCTTACACTTTCTATGCTATACATTAATAATATTCAAAGTTTGCATATCTGAAGATAGGAAGAAGAAATATTCAGTTTAAATAGCAATAATATTCTTAACTTTCAGAGTATTCTTATTATGGGTCCTTGTTACTTCCACTAACATTACTCTTTTGCATTTGCTTTTTAGGTGAAGAAGAGTCCATGAGTGGCAATAACACAAAATCATTTGACTTTGGAGAGACCGTAAGCTCTTCGACCTTGTTGTTATAACAGATGATGCTTGACATCATTGCAAAACATTTTGTCTTCCTTTTACTTATAAGTCCTGCTATCTCTAATAGACTGTACATACTTTGATATGGTGCTGTTAGGTTAGTAGAACACACACGGCTGGACTTAAATTATTTAATTTATAGAGTTTAAAATATCTGCTATCTTCACTGTTAGTTAGGAAGATCTTTAAAAACTGAAAGAATGTCCCTTAATATGGTTTTCAGGGAAAACAAGTATTTAGGGGAAAAAAAAAAAAAGAAACAAACATACATACCATATACATGCAAAACCTGCTAACTTGAATGTTAGCATACCACGCTTCATAACAAACATACCAAACGATATTTCTTCAGGTACAGACTGCATGTTGATATTGTTCATTTTACCATACAGACATTATTCCATAATCCAAAAAAATAATACAGTTTTGCGAGCAGATGCCTAATGATTTATTATTAGGCTCAGTTATGATGCTGCAGGAAGATAAAATTGCTACTGACCTTTCAAAAGAGATCCAGGGTTGAATCCTCACTGTCATACAGGGAAACTAGAATTTGACTCTCCCATTAACTTCACTTAGAGTCGGGGGGGGGGCAAACAGTATCTTTGAATGTTAAGCCACTGGTTTTCGTATATGAATATTCAGAGATCTCGTCAACCCAAAATGGAGACCACTGAGACACAGCCCTTGTTTGGAAAGCAAAACTGAGGACTTCCCGAGGCTTCACGCTGTGAGAAGAGGAGCTGTGGAGCAGAAGATGAGTCAATGCCTTTTTCCACCACTAAGTACTGAAGTTAATGTGAGTGTGAATCTATATTTCTTTGTTCAGAATTACTGTAAATGTTCTCTCGTGGAGAAATTGCTCGGTCTAAAGATAATTATAGTTACACGGTCATTCAGGTGAATTAGTGCAGGGAAACGAAGAAGGCTCACCTCATCACTAATGGACACGAGCAGTATGCAGTGACTGACTCTAAACACGGGCTGTTCTGAAGTGTTCTAGCCTGGATACCAGCAATAGTATCTGCTTAGATAGCAGATGTGTATGCCCTGCTCACAGCTAATTATTTCTGCAGAGTGACAGTATGATGGTGATTAAAAATATATATTAATATATATGGTATATTAGACCTATAAATACATCTTGCCTGATTTATTTGGTCTGAGCTCATCTATAAATTGTCTGGCTTCTGAAGGAAAATGGCAAAATTGTCTTGCATGTAGAGGGATAGATTTCAAGTTAAATCAGTGGTTACAACAGAAAATCTAAATGAATGACAAACTCTGAAGAGCTCAAACAAGGCAAATTGTAATGCATAAATAACAGATGTGTATGCCTTGAACAGATACCAAACCTGAGATCTGGATGGATGGAAGAAAAAAAAAACAACAGTTCAGATTATACTTTCCCTTTGAGAAACCAGGAAAAATAAGAGCAGCATTCAAGTACAGTGTAGTGGTTAGAACTGCAACACACCTTATTCAGACACGAATGTGAGTAATAATTGAGTTGTCTATTTCAAGCAAGCATGCTTGCCTTCCCCCAACTATGTCCACTGTAAGTTTCTTGGAGGAATTCTGTAGCTTCCTAAAAAAAATAAACCAAACAAAACCAACCAATCAAACAAAACCCCAGAACAACAACAACAACTCCTAACAAAAAAACCCACAACCAACCAAAACAAAAAAACCCCAACACCACACAAAACAAAGTATAACCAAAAAAAAAAAGCATGAACAAGTATTTTGAGTATATCATACTGGACTTTCCATATGACTTTCATGAAGGACAAGGAAGAGTGCTGATCCATTTGTTTTTGAAAGTGTCATTCTGGGTTTTTCATCTTCCCGCTCACCCCACCCCCCAAAAAATGTTTATCATACAGTCATAGAATGGTTTGAGTTGGAAGGCACCTCAAAGACCATCTAGTTCCAACTCCCCTGCCATGGGCAGGGACACCCTCCACTAGACCAGGTTGCCCAAAGCCTCATCCAACCTGGCCTTGAACACTTCCAGGGATGGGGCTTATAAAAGGGAACTAGCAAAAAAGTCTGCAAGATGCTTCTGTTTCATATGAGGTAATATTCAGTACTGCTTATCTGGGGTCAACAAACTGCAACCACAAGAAACAAGTTTTCAATGAACTATATTGAGGTTTGCTTTTGTCTTTATGAAGTGTCTGACATTTGGCCTTAAAAGTATGATAGTGGAATCAGTTGTCTGATACTATTAAAAATTAGTATTCAAGTGAATTGAGAATAATTTTTAATAGTGTTTCATTGAAGTCAATGGGCCAACATTATCAGAAGTGAGACTCATTGAAGTTGTGGAGATTAATTTCTGATATCAAGCCATTGAAGTCCAAGGGAACAGGCTACAGAAAGTTAACCCCACGCAGTGCAATTACATTCAATACTTCCTTGTCTTGTGAAGAAAAAAAAGATATTAAGTACGAGATTTGTGTATCATCACTTTCACACAATGTATTAAAGAAAAAAAACCCAGAGTAGTATCACAGACACCAGTGGAGTGACTGTAAAGAGATGTTGCAGCTAGGCTTTTAGCATAATTGTACAATACCATTTAACAGCACAACTCACATAATCATACAGCATGTTCCCAAGAGAGAAATATCAGGCAAGATATCGCATATCCTATACCCTCTCTACAATGCCTCAAGCTCTTGCTTTTGCTAGCTAGCCATGAGAATTTGGCGGAAGAAGTCCGATGTCTCACGCGAAGGGTAGCAATTGCAAAAACACATTCACTGCCTTTCTCTCCCAATACAAAAGAAACAAGTCTTCTGCCACAAGAGCAAGAATATCTTCACTTCAGTGAAACGCACACACACACAAAACACTTACAGGGTTTGCAATACGTGACTAATGGAGAATAAATTCAGCTACTTATCATCAGGAAAGGAATCTTCAACATTTTTTTAAACTTCATCGCTATTAACTTCTCAAATGTTTAGAGGAACTCACATGCACGACTAGATCCTATTCTGTTTTGTAGGAGTTCAGAGTGAGAGACTTCCTTTGCTTTACCATTTCATGGATGCTGTCATTCCCCAAACTCTTACCACTGTATAATCACATTACAGTAAAAAAAAAAAAAGGAAATGGGCAAATACTATACACAAATATGAACTAGATATGGTGAGGTATATAAAGAGCTCAAAGGGATCACATATTGTATAATTGATGTACAGTTTTGGGTTTTGTTTTTTCCTCCACAACTCTAAAGTGTTCTGTGCTCTAGATCTATTTCCCGTTGATTAAAAATGATACTGTAAACATTTTTAATTTTAAAGTATAAATACAGCAGTTCTGAGTTTCTTTAAATGTTTAATTCTTTATAATCACAAGTGTCTTTGCGCTCAGAATAATTCTGTAGTTGTGGAGCCCCTGGAGTGAAAGTATTAATGTCCCATCAACATTGGGACAAAGGACATAAGCCAACTTAGACGGTGTATATAGGATAACAAAAGATAAACAAAGTATGTGCAAGCCAGTCAATATAGGACTTTAAAAGTCAAAGTCAGCCGATGTAGATTAGCTTAAGTAGTCTTAAACCTATCCTCCAGAACTCCAGGTGGGCAATGATGAGAACGAAGCAGCAAAACGCTAAATGTCCTGTGTCCTTCAACTGTAATCAATGAATTTGCTCATACTGCCTTAGCTGCAGGAAGCAAATCCAGTATCTCAGTACAGAAGACATTTATGTAACTTTAAAGTCGCACCAGCATAACACGTGCGTTTCAGGTCATCTTGGAAATGTTGGCTCCTGACCAGCTACACTAGTACAATGCTCTGTCACACTGCTCGCACTGATCCTCAGTCTCTTAATGCCAAATCTCAGCAAAGGTCGTGTAGAGTTTTTTTCTACCCCTATGTGGCCTTGTGATGCAGCTTCATAGAAGCAGATAGTTGCAAGGAAATGTCATTCTTTTTACTTATTTGTTTATCTTACAAATTCACTTAGATTCTTGTCATCATAAAATTGGTCATTCAAATCTTTCTTAAAGTCTTGAAAAAAAGAACTCTATTGTATATCTGGAGATGTTCTCAAAAAACTCTTCGTAGAGTGACATGGAGCTACTGAAAGATACGGTAAGCGAGAAGGATTTTGAGAGAGCGTCGCAGTCAGTCCTTGTGCAGGTCAATGAAAAGTGGCTTACTGGTTTTGGCTGAGGCAGGTTCTGTGTGTTAGCAGCTACGCTTGCTTTCTTCCTTGGACAGCACAAAGGGAGGACAATTCACAGTCCCAATAGTTTCTGAAGGATTAATATTACTGAAGAAAGAATGAAAATTATGTTTTGACAGCTTAATACCTTTAAAAAAAAAATTGAAGTAAGAAAGTTAGATGCCGGGATTAGTCAAATCAATGTGACTTGAAATGGTAGAGATGATAAACCCTAAAAAGCAAAATTTTTTATGGTAACTTTACCACACTGTTCATCATAGAAGGGCATATATATAATTACGTATGCGTGGTAGAACCCCTGTAAAGTAATAACTTTTAATGAACTAGCCCTGTTAAAATAATACGTTTCTGGGCACCAAACCAAATATGTACAGGAATACAGTGCAAACCTTCTGAATTATAAAGCAGGAAACTAAAAAGAAAATAAAGAAAACTAACAAAAAGAACATTCAGTAGGAAATTGAACTGATAAGCCTGCTTATATTAGTAGTTGTACATGTTTTCATGAAATCAAAATCAATTGATAAAGGAGAGCCTTTTAAAATTACTATATACTGAAGAAATATTATTTATTAAAAATAAAAGATTTTCCCTAAGAAGGTTGCTTCTAATTTCATCTTTTGTGCTGATTTCAGGAGACTTATACCAGGAATGCATTTGTTCTTTTTAGAGTATTTGTTTCAGGGTAGATACCTGTTTTGCTTTATTAGGGCAGCACTGCACGCTGTTTGATAGAGATCCCGTCTCTGATCCGCAAACCTGATTCTACTTAAAAAGCCTGACCCCGTGCAGAGCTTAGATCCAGGTCCTCAAATAGTTTTAAGTACCCAACTCTTTTCGAAAATAAAAAAGTGATACTAAGATACCTAAGATCCAGATCTTCAGAGACACTTGCTTTTCTGAACGCGGGAGAGTGCCGAGGTCATCAAGTCTCTCGGGAGGCAGGCAGCGTATTGATGCTTCAGACCTATGCTGTCATTCTCACATGACGTTCAACTTCTTCCCCCGAACTTGGGAGCCGAAGCAGGTGATGATACTCCTCCTGAGAATGGTGGGACCAGGGCATATGAACGTTTGCTTAGTTTTACATAACGAATTGACTCATCAGGGAGGAACTGAACTTCCAAGGAACATGTCAAACATCCATTTTTTACTTCCCTCAGCATCAGATTACCAATGTAGAAGATCCTCAGGAATACAATTAGCTTATTAAGGCTTTCATTAAGATTATATCTTCCAGCATCTCCTGTTCTAACATCAGATCATTTTGTTTCTGAAATTCATTCTCATTTTAACAGGGGAGGAGACCAGGGCTCTAGGAGCTGGGGAAGTGACCCACCTGCTGAGCAAGCTTCCTCTAAGTGACAAAAAAAGCCTCAAAACTGAAGAATACTCAAAAAAGACAGGAAATCAATTAATTTTGGAGAATGGATATCAAGGTTTGAGAAATAAAGAGCAATCACAAATACTACAGAATAAAGCAACGTCAAAGTGAACTACTTTTCCAAATTATATTTTGCAATTTAAGTATTTCTCCCCTTAATAATATTACGATAATGGTTTCAGTGTCATTTTTGTCCCTCATATATTCATCATTTCGCTTTTCACATGCTCTTGTATTTCAAGAAATATGTTTTACCCAGATATTGTTGAAAACATATTACTGGGAAGTTCTAATAGATTATACAAGAAGAGTAAAAATTAGTGTTACAAGGATAACGATGTTCCATATCAAGTTAATTACTTTACATCTCTGTGTGGTTCAGTCCAAACCCAGGACTCCCTCTGTCTCCTGATGCTAACTGCGATGCAGCCTTCTGCCACGGTGACTTGTTCTGAAGTCGCCTGAATTAAGAGGCAGGTGGCAGTGCTTTGGATCTACATTTCTGTGGGTGAAATATAGCAGACTAAGTGATTCTGGGCTGCTAGCTTCAGCCTCTATTCTTCTAGCTTTTTCAGAGCTCTTGTGACTCATTGCCATTCTCCTGAAGTCACAGAGAAAGGACAGACGGTTTTAATTACGATCACAAAAAAAGTTTATCGGGCATATGGAGATAACAGCCCAGAATTTTTACGAGACCTTGGAGAAGTTGGATTGCCAGAATTTGAAATCCTGGGAGTTGGCTTATTTTAGCTTGGGAGAAAATTTCCTGAGTGTCTGATTTTTTGCCAGGAGAATCTGAAAATAAGATTACTAATATATGACCTTTGCTCAGAGATGGATGAAAGAGGAAGAGTACAGACAATAGCTGACAAATAGAGCACATGTCTAAGAAGTAATTACAAATTGTTTTGAACTTTATTTTAAAGCCCTTCCTTATGAGACTTGCTTGAAGTCCTACCACGTTAGGTTGAAGTCAGTGAAATTTTACTGCGCCAGAAGAATTGGGTCCTTGATAACAACGTTATAATGGCGGTAAAGGATTTGCAGAGTAACACAGCATTTAATTACTTGAAGATTTTTTAAAAATGAGTATTTGGGGAAAGATGGGGAGGTGAGAGGGCAAATGTTTCCTGATATCCTGTTGAGTGATAAAGTCTTCTTTAAAAAAAAAAGAATTGATAAAACTCTCTTGATTACTTTCCTAATGGAAATGCTAACAGTCAAAACATCACTATCCCCAAAAGAAGAAGAATAGGATTATTCCTGTTCTGGTGCTGAATACCTTAATTTTTGTTGATTTCCTCTGGAACCAGCACTTCTAAGAGAAGATTTTATAAATACACTTAATCTGCAAAACATTAAAATAACTCAGATTCTAGCCACATTTAACTTCATAAGAATAAACTTTACAAAGAACACCAAATAGGCAAAAATGTTAACACTTCAATCTCCTGAATTTAGACCTTCATAATATTGACTTTAGTTTCCATTTTATCTATAGGAGCTACTTTAATAGTATTTGGGCAATATATTGTAAACCATTTATAATTCCAAAACCACAGAGGAGGCAGAAGCAGCCTGTAACGAAGAGATACCAGAAGCAGAGGGTACAGTTCATAAAACTTCTTTCATTCATTAATGTTCATCTAGAGTAAACATGGGGGGGGGGGGGGGGGCTCGCCAAAGGCACCACACTGAATAAAGTGTATCAATGAAAAAGTTTAAGGAAGTCGTTACTCTATCAGGCGACGCGTGTAGTCAGCTCCCGACCTATTGCTTTTCATGACCGAGCACTGCTGCTGCCTGTGGGAGCGTGCTGGGGCTCCATTTGCCTTCAGGGAGAGCAGGGTTAGACTCTAACGTAACCGAATTCCCAGCGGCATCGTGGGTGCACTACCCTTTTAAGGACCAGAGATTTTTTTTTTTTCCTCTGCAGAGAGAAATAACCTAGCAGCAGTGAATTATGAGCAATCATTGACCATTCAGAGTAATAACCAGTTTATTAAGGGAGCTATTTACAAAGGTACTGCAATTATAGCTGTCTTCTAAGTAAGTATACACAGAATGATTTCGTAGTGCCTTTACATTCTTTTTCTTACAACCTGTATTTCTTTTACGGACATATAGGATAAATCCTGAGCAAACATAACAGCATGTGGCCTTTACCTGAGTCTATTTTCCCTCCCTGCAAAGACATTCAAGAAGGAAAAGGAAAAGAAATAACTAAAGACTGAAAATAGTTACAACAATGCTGCTTCTTGGATAAAAATCTAGGAAAACCAGAGTTAAGAATCCCATCAAATTCAGAAGTTATTATTCAGGGCCACAGCCTTGTACTTACAATCACTTGTAACTTAGAATACTGGCTCGGTGCGTGCTGTTTGGAAGCGGGGAGAGCTGGCCTTCTCCCACACAGCTGCAGTGGCACTGGGAAGATGCAGAGGCAAGATTCAGGCAGCGCAGGTGATTGCATAGATCTTTTAACATCCAGGTAGGACTTGGGTAATCAGTGAATCAGATGGGTTTACAATTTAATTTTGTCTCTTACATGGAAAGTTGCCATCCTGTTTGTAAAGCTCGGGTTGGACTGTATTCAGCATATAAAACTCTCTCCGCAGCTTTGTAAATTCACGACTTGTCAATACATTTTTTTCCCCATAACAAGGAATCATTTAAGTATTTTCTCACCATTTAAATCAATCCTTACTAGATGGTCAAAACTCCACATGGTGGTGAACACCAGCAGCGTTCACTGAACTCAAACCATACCAAACAGTGCTCAGCCCATACGTAGTCCTGCCGAATTCAACTTCTCCACCCAGTACAAAACCGGTATTACTCTGAAATCCACATCAGTTCGCTGCTCTCTCCTAAAGGCGTAGGAGTTAAGTACTTCTCAGTGTGAATTCTTACATCCATGGTACATACTACCTCTCTAAGCAAGCAGGAGTATAGTGTCTCCTGAGGACAAGAGACCGGTGACCAAGTTGCTATTGAATCAGTTGAACTATAAGCACAATGAAGCCTAGAGCTGTCGCCATTTGGCACAGAGCCTCATGATCTGCTGTTCTGTGGCATGGGTTTCCTGCGGAGATTTGGCTTCATCGTGAATGCTGGTGGCCGTTGCCATCACTGTGCGATTGAGGTGGGGATGGAGTAACAATATGGGAGTAGCATTGGGAAATTCAGATTTTTTCCTCCTCTTTTTTCAACTTATTTTTCCACTTCCATGTGTTTTTTATTCTGATTTTGAGGACAGAAATAATCATGCACTTACCCTGTAATAACGTAGTAATCTGTCATATAAATACCCTGCCATTATATGGTAATTATGGTTTCATTAAATGATCAACAGCTACCATGTTAGCCAAGAATAATTACACATTTGTGCCCTGTATCTTAAAGTGTTCTCAGCTCTTTTTTTTTTTATTGAAAAGGGGGGAAAAAATGTTCCCTTGTGAATAAGACCACAATTTGGCCCAATGTATGCATTTATTCAGTATGACTTGGAATGCCACAATCTCCTATTTTGACTTTATTCCACAGCATACCAAGGTCTCATTTAAAGGAACTGCACCACAGCTATTATGGCTGCACATTTTCAAAGTTTCCTGAATAAGGGGCCATTCCACATTACTGCTTTTTTTCCTTTTCACTTCCAGTGCCAGTTCATTACTTTCCAGAAATTTAATAACGCACTAGTGTGTGGATTACAGCTCTCTGTCTGTACAACCTGGTTTAACATTTGACGCTGACCCAAACGGTAACTTGAAAAATTTCTGTGATTGTCCTCAGCTCTAAATATCTTCTTAGGGTTTGTAAAGAGAGACATTCTCCACTTGTGAAATCTTTTCTGTAAGTTGAAATTGGCGGTATTGGAAATAAGGAGCATGTATAATATTCACTGAAGCAGCATTAAATTATACTGAATAGACCAGTGTATGTAGATCTGCTAAATTTTACTATGTAGACATGGTAAAAAAATTAACATTTTAGCTGTACATTTTCCTACTGTTAACCTTTTAGCACAAATGTGTGATTATTTGCCACATACTGCTTTTGACCATTCATTGAAACTACGGTTGTCCGATATTCTGGATAAATACATGACAAGTGAATTTAGGGTGCAGTTTGGATGTCTTATCATGGGCTCGTAGGCCCCTGAGTCATCCTGGGGTACACGGAGCTGGCAGGTCCTGTGGGAGACCAGTGTGCTCCTGGAGTGGCAAGTATAGCCCAGGTGGGCTATCCTTGGGTAGCAAAAGCAACACTAGCCACCTACGTTGGGGTACTGAGGTGTGTCTGATCACGGTCAAGTCTACTTCTTCCTGGCCAGGCAAGTGGTGGAGTTGAGAAGCTTCACTTGAAATTGGTGCTACAGCTCCATTTTGCTTAATTGGACCAAGATTTCTTTTCAGAGATATATGCATAAACACTGGATGGGGAAGAGGGGCGGAAGGACGGGCAGTTTCACAGCTTCTCCTTTAAGTCTCTCCCAGGACATGCATAACTTTGGCCTATTAATTCCCACATTTCTCTCCTGCCACCAACCCATTTTTCTTCTGCCAAGTGCTTTCTTTTGCAGCCACTTTACACTTTTCGGATACACTCTTCCTCATCAACTTTCCCTTTTCCTGCTCTTACTGAAGAGT